>NW_020953728.1:1011706-1136875 GCF_900497805.2 Vombatus ursinus
AGATAGATAGATAGATAGATAGATAGATAGATAGATAGATAGATAGAGGGCACAGGGTGAGTTGAAGATGAAAGGGTGATATCTGGAGAATAAAATTAAGGGGCAAGAGAGGATTATACTAGGAGAAGGAGAAAAGGAGAGGTAGAATGGGGTAAATTATCTCACATAAAACAGATAAGAAAAGGCTTTTACAGTGGAGGGGAAATGGGGAAGGTGAAAGGGAATGAGTGAATCTTATTTTCATTGTATTTGGCTTAAGGAGAGAATAACATACACACTCAATTGGGTATGGAAATCTGTCTTACCCTACAGGAAAATGGGGGGAAAGGAATAAGAGAGCAGACAGATGATAGAAGGGAGGTTAGATGGGGGGGAGGGGGTAATCAGAAGCAAACACTTCTAAGGAGGGACAGGGTCAAAAGAGAAAATAGAATAAATGGGGGGCGGGATAGGATGAAGGGAAATATAGTTAGTTTTTCACAACATGACTGTTATGGAAGTCTTTTGCATGACTACACATGTATAACCTGTATTGAGCTGCTTGACTTCTCAATGAGGATGCGTGGGGAGGGAGGAAGGGAGAAAATTTGGAACCCAAAGTTTTAAAAACAAATGTTAAAAATTGTTTTCACATGCAATTGGGAAATAAGATGTACAGGCAACGGGGTATAGAAATCTATCCTGTCCTATAGGAAAATAGAAGGTGAAGGGGATAAGAGAAGGCGGGGGGGATAGAAGGGAGGGCAAATTAAGAGAAGGGGTATTCAGAATGCATGCCTTCTTGGGGTGGGGGAGGGATAAGATGGGGAGAAATTTTGGAATTCAAAATCTTCTGGAAGTGAATGTTGAAAACTAAAAATAATTAATTAATAAAAAATGAGAAAAAAAAACTGCAGTGTGAGATAGTAAGAGATAAATAAAATGGATTAGCACACAGAGGTGAGAACCAAATTAAATAAATAAGAACCTGTAGTATACCCAAACCAGCTATGCAGATACCACCTACTGAAATGGAAAAAGGAGGGTATAAAGCAACTTTATTTAGCTATACCCTGCCTTACATTGTGAACAGAATTCAAGTTTCCCAGAAAATCCATCTTGTGAATATTCCATCAGACTGTAAGATCCTCCAGGGCAGGGTTTTTCTTTGTATCCCAAGAACTTAGCTGCCGACTGGCACAGAGTCGGCACTTAACCTGCTTAAAGATGGACTGTAATGACTGATAGACAAATTTTTAAAATTGCTAAACCTGAAAAGTTTAAGTGTGATTAATGCATCATCTAATTGATGGGTATATGTGTGTGTGTGTTATTCTTAAATTTTTTTTTTCCAATTATGTTAATCACTTTCTTTTCAGGATTTCTATTTTGGTTATTTGTTGGGATTTTCAAATTTTTTTTGTCTTGGTTTTTGTTGCATTTCCAAATTTGTTCTTTCTTTTTGTTAATTAATGTTTAGAGATAAAAATTTTTCTCCAAGAATTGTTTTTGCTTGCATCCCAAAAATGTTAGTTTGTGGTCTCATTTTGTCACTGACTTAAGTGAAATTATCTATCATTTCTATGATTTGTCCTCCTACCCATTCTTTTTTTTAATTTGTATTTATTTCATTTTTAATTTATGAACCAAAAAAAATTTCCATAACGTAGTATAATTTAAAGAAAGATTTCACACGAATCTGCAAATCTATTATGTACAATTTGCTATTTCTTTTCAATAAAAGTGATCATGTAAATTTCTTTTTTCTCCCCCCCCCCACTCTAGAGATGGCTAAAATGAGATACAAATATGTATATATACATAAAATCCTTCTATATATAATTCTATTTATCCTTTCTTTTTCTGAATGCAAACAGTATCTTCCTTCATATGTCCTTTATAGTTAATTTGGGTATTTATAATAGTTAAAATAACTTATTCACTCAAAGTTGTTCTTAAAACAATGCTGTTATTGTATACAATGTTCTCTTGGTTCTGCTCATTTCACTCTACTATTTCATGCAAGACTATCCATGTTTTTCTAAGATCACCAAACTCATCATTTCTAACAGCACAGTACATTCACTTACAATCATATACCACAACTTGTTCAGCCAGGTAATCTTCTACCTATTCTTTAAGATTAAGTTATTTTGGTCTCCAATTGTTTTAAATATTTTTTTTCAATGGCCCTTTACTTAATTTAATTTTTATTGTAGTTTGTGGTCAGTAAAGGATGCGTATAATATTTTTTCTTTTCTACATTTATGAGATATTTTAAAACTTTTGTAAAGGTACACATTTCAGAAATATGTATATTCTTTTTTATTTCCAACCAATAATCTCCAGCTCTAACATATCTTATTTTTCTAAAATATTTTTCATGTCCTTAACTTCTTTCTTGTTTATTTTTTGGTTAGTTGTATCTAGCACTGAAAGGGATAAACTGAGGTGTCCCACTATTATAGCTCTACTGTACAATTCTCCTTTAGATGCCATATTACTGTACAATTCTCCTTTAGATGCCATACCATTGGGTACAGATAGGTTAAACATTGAAATCAATCAGGGTCTATGTTACCTTTCAGCAAAATGTAATTATCTATCTATTTAAATTAAGTTTATTTTTGCTATTTCTTTGTCTAAAATCATGACTGGTACCTCAACTTTTTTTTAGTTCAGTTAAGGTATGATATATTTTGCTCCAATATCTTATTTTAATTCTTTGGGAGTCTTTTATGTTTCAAATGTTTCTTATAAACAAAATATTATTAGATTTAGCTTTCTCATACTTCTTTAATCCTTTCCATTTTATGGGTGAATTGATCCCATTCAGATTCAGTTAGGATGGTTAATTGTGTACTTCTCTTCATCTTATGTATTTTCTTCTTCTCTATACACTTTGATACTTTTCTTTATGGTAGATTCTTACTCTTAAAGTTCCCCTTTAATATCCCTTCTCCAAGCCTTGGGTTTATTTTCCTTATGAATAATCCTTCCATGAATCTGTCCTCCCTCTTATTCTTCTTTTTCCCCTCTTCCTGTTCCTACCTGTATCCCTGTTGCATTAAGTATATTCCTTTAGATGAAAGTGAAGCCCACTTCCCCAATTCCCTTTTCTTTCCTCTCACAGCATCATCAAAACATAATAAAACTATTTATAGGTCTTCTCTCTCATTTGACTACTTCTATTATCTCTTATGCCATTAAGATTCTGAAAGAATCTTACTCTCATTCCCTCTATCAACCGGAAACTAACAATTCATCTTTATTATTTCTTTCTTATTCATTTGTATTTACCTTTTTAGTTTTTCCTTGATTTCTGTATTTATATTTCAAAGTTCCTTTGAAGGCCTGGTTTTTTTCACCAAGAATGTTTGCAAGTCCTCTATTTCACTGAAGGTTCCCTTTTTTCCTTGTGAGATTAACACTCAGTTTCGCTTATTTCTTTATAGTGATAGGTGTTGTATAATTCTAACCATGGATTCTCAATATTTGAATTCTTTCTTTTTGGTTGCTTGTAGTACTTCTTTTTCTTTTACCTAGAAATTCTGGATTTTGGCAATGACATTTCTTTTGGAGGTTTCTTTCAGGAGGTAATTGGTGGATAATTTCTATTTTCACATTGTCTAATTGTTCTAATATATCTGGGCAATTTTCCTTAAGTGATTTCTTCAAATATTGTAACCAAGTTTTTGGTTTTTTTGCTTTTGTCATAGATTTTAAATAATCTAATGATTCTTAAGTTATCACTCCTTGATGAGTTGTTTCTGATATAAGATATCTTACAGTTTCCTCTATTTTATCAATCATTTGACTTTGTTTTAATAATTAATTCTTTTTGTCTCCTGGAGTCATTAACTTTTAGTTGGTCCTCTCAGATTTTTAGGGATGTTTTCACTGGGATATGGTCTTATACCTCTTATGGTAGGACGTCGATTCTTTTTTCTATGTCTCTCCTTCACAGCTCTCACCTCTGAGAAATCCTAATTGCTTTTGCTAATTTTTTCTTTAAGGTTTTGATTGTAGGTGTTTTTTAGATATTTTCTTTTGGGTCTATGTCTTGGTCATACCTGGTATTAAAAAAATACTTTTTGTTGTTTGTTTACCCATTTTTGTTATTCATGCTCTGAGTTACTCTGAGAAACCTATCAACTTGAAGCTCTTTTCTTTGCCCCAGGGATCTATCTTTGGGTAAAACTCCCTCTTTTTTCAGGGGTCAGAGTAAATCAGGGGCCCTTCTTTTGATCTGTGCCTCTTTCTTCGCCACAGACACCAAGGTTCCCCCCTCATTCTGTGACCAGCTTGGGCTGAAGCCCTTTCTTTGGGAGGATGAAAGATTTAAAGCCAAACAAGTTCATCTTAGTGTTGGAGTAAAATGAAGGTTGAAATTTAAAATCAGAATGAAAGGATAGGACAGAAACTTTAAAAAAAAAAAGTACAGTGAAGAATAAATTATAAGAGAGAAATAAAATATTGTTTATAGTCAAGGAAGAAATGAGATGGTGGGGGAGAAAGAACTGAGGCAATCTACAGGTATAAAAAAAGGCATAAAAGGAACAAAGAAATAAAAATGATACTTTGATACTCTGATGATATTTGAAATGAACAGAGAAATAAAAACAATGACAGCCTGTAAAATCTTTCTAAATCAAACAGAATTCAAAACAAATGAGTTGAAATTGCCTATGAATGTTTATTTTTCTAAATGAAATAAAGTTTTATAAATAAATTTTTTTTCATTAGGCCTCTTAACTTCTTTAGTTTATGAGTGGAGTTAACTAGTATGTTTCACAAAGTTCAAAATTTCATTGATATTACATTATCGTGTAAATATGTATTACAATAACTTTTAGCTCTGACACCTGGTATATACCACCTTTAGTTTAAAATAATCATTTTTCCTAGACGACTGGGTACTTAAGCTAAATATGTGATATTTTTATTTAAATGTGCAAGAAAATGGTTATAAAAATTCAGTGTAAACTTCTTGAAGTTGTAGAAATGTTCTCATCAGAAAACATATATCAAAGTGATGAGCAATGGGTTTGATGACAGGACACAGAAAAACATGAAGGAGTAAGAAGCAGCAAAAGCAAGCTAATAACTATATTTTATGAGACCTACACTAAGAAGTCTGTCACACACACTGTCAGAAAAGTAGCAAAAAAAGTGTTTAAACAGCTGTGATGCGTATACTTTGTATAATCACTTTACAAATTTGCTTTCCAAACTCATGGCTCATTTAATGAATAACTGAAACCAAGCATGTATTAAGAAATATGTAGGGAAAATGTTTATTTTTCTTACCTGTTACCTCCAAGGGAATCCTGTAGTAATCTTGTTAGTTTAGAATCCCTATATGGTACATGAGTGGCTCTCTTACTTTTATCTCCCAATGCACTTATTACATTTCCAAGTGCCAGCTTAAAAAAAAAAAGATGAAAAATTGTATAATTATAATTAACTTCAAAGAAACTATGAGTTTGTGGAAATTAAGACTAAAAACTGGTTGCAACAATATTTAAAGTTGTAAAACAATTTCAATAGAATCCACTTAGGATATACCACACTATATGACATATGTAAAAGTAACACATTTTTGTTAAAATAAAGTCTCTAAAAATTGAATTATTTCATTGCTGATGATATCTAAAAATTTATAGAAGTAACAGGATACCATTTAGTGCTCTTGAAAAGTCATGAACTCACACTGCTAAGCTGGAAGGGACCTCAGAGATCATGTAGTTCAATTCCCTCACTATCCTGACACTGGTGCTCTTCCTTCTATGACTAAAACTATTAGAATGCAGCAAAGCAGGCTCTATTGTAATCACTGAAGGACTGGACACATTAGTGATTAATTCTATTGAATTTATGATCTTTGTTGTATTGTTATATATTTATTAAATTCATAAGACGAATGTATGTCTGAAATGTCTCTCCCTTCTCCCATCTCGTTCCCCCTTCCAAGCTGCCATCACATCTGAATTGTCTATTCCTTAGTGACCATGTCCTCTCAATAAAGGAAATAAATAACTCATGCTCATTCCTGAGACAGAGTAAAAAAAGGTTACATGCATCACTCTCCAACTTATACCTCATTTCAAAAGAGTTTAGCATGCTCGGAATCCTGAGCCTAAAACACCACCAGAAGTGTTACAAACCCCTACACATCTCTTCTCATCCCAAAAACAACTGAAATCATCCCCATATCAGCAGTTTCTGTGGCAGCTATTTTCTTGCTGTGCAGGGACAGACTAGCAATGCTGCTCTTCCTCAGAAATTCACAATTATCAAAAGTCAAGATCATAATCTTCCTTCTTGGCTCAATGTCCAAGTCTGATGGTGAGACCATTAAAATGGGTACTAAGATATAAAAGTCTGGCCTCCCTTGTTCTGTGCCTTTTTATCCGGTGGATCAGAAAGCAGCCTCAGTCAACTGCTTCCTCTACATCTTATCATTGACAAAAAGGGATCACACTCAAGAGGCCCCAACCACAGACCTGGAGTAGAAATGAGTGATAGAGAAATTAATGGAAGCAACAAACCCTGATATGAACAATATCTCAAACTACCAGTACTGCACAGAGATGGAGCAGCTTGGCATAGGAAAACATGTTCAATCTTGTAATTACGTCAATAGAAATGCAGCATTCACTATAAAAAATTATTCTATGAGCAGTTTTATATAATATCTCTTCCATATGTCCAAAGATACCTATGCTAAGCTTGGTTTTAAGTAAAACTTAGTTCCTAAGTTTTATGGCAATCACAAATTCTACTCCAAAAATAAATGTTACTAAGTACCATAGAATTTTCCAACACAATTTAAAAATAAGTTTTGGGCAAAACACTGCTTCCTACAATCTGAAAATTTCTTCAATTTTCATATATTCACATATTTAATAATCTAGATGGTAGTAATATTTGAAACAATTATTTCTTAAAAATTATCGAAATTTAGCATAAATTCAAAGCTTACCTGAAAATTCTTCTCCCTTAGATTATGTTCAAAATCATCAAAATATTTTGATATAAATTAAAGGTATTTTTAAATAAATAATGTTTAATTTAATATTAGTACCAAGAACAAAATATAATTTAAATCAATTTATAATTAGGAACCATTAAGCTTATAATTAAACAGACACTGATAAAAATAATTTTAATCAAAAGTAATGCTGTAATTAATGGGAAGAACAGGATTTCAACTTAAATGGATAGATTTGTCATTAAATTAAATTATAATTTAATTTGTTAGTTACTACCCAAAGTCCCTCAGTGTTCTATTTATATAAATACTTCCATTTAGGATATTATAAATTACAAAGGAAAAGAAAGACTAAAGTAATACATTGATATATTGACAGCTTAACACTTTTAATCAGTTTAACATCTTTAATCTTACTAGACCACAGTTGATAGATATGCCTTCTTTGGCCCTTTCTCCAGTAGCTCCTGTACGTTTTAATCTTTCTGATCCAGCAAGATCAACAAAATGAAATTTTGCAGTAAGGGTTTCAAATTCATTCATCTGGGATGACTCGGGTATCATCTTATTATCAAGTATATTTTCCTGTGATTAAGGAAATAAAAATCCAAGAAATTTGGTTAATAATAAAATGCCTTGTCTTCCCCTGTATGTACAATATGAGAGGCAAACTGGCATAATGGATGGAGCCTCACAGTTAGGAAGAACTGTATTCTAGTTCTCCGTTTGAATCAGAATGTCTATATAACCTTGGACAAGTCACTTAACCTCTAAGTGACAAAGGCAATTCTCTAAGAGTATAAACTGTAGAGATGAATATCAGCATTGGTAGAGTTTCCTTTCTGATACCAAAGAAATCACAGATCTTGCCTAAAAACAACATAGCCAAGGAAGTTTACGAAACAGGAGGTCAAACACAAAGGTCCACATAATAACATCCAAAGCTTGGATGGAAGAACAAGCAATAGAAACCTTTTTTAAGTATGGTTAAGTCTTCTTGTAAATCCATTATACAGATCAGATAAAAATGACTCTATCATTGGTGTATGTTCCAAAAGGAACAGTAGTGGCATGTCTATCAAGCCTACTACAAACATAGATATCACAAGAACTAGAACAGGAAGAGCAAAAACTATGTTCAAGCACAATCACAACAATGTCTAAACTTGCTTCTTAATCCTTCTAGTTTAGTTTCACTTCGTGAAAACAAGCCCAGTGGAAAGGAAAACAAACCAGAAGACTTTGCTGGGGAAAAGAATGGAAAGATGACACAGCTGAAACGGTGGGGAAATGCTACTCCATTAACAACACTGAGGACAGGTTGAGAATATATGTTAATGAAATGTGACAAGTGCTAGTCAAATGCCAAATTGGCCTTCTTTCTGTTCCTCATACACAGCACTCCACCTCCCAGCCTTTGCGCTAACTGTCCCATTCCCACCTTGTAGAATACCTTACTTCCTTAAAAAGCAGCTCAAGAATCACACAAAGCCTTTCCAGATCCCCCCAAATACTAGTGCCTTCCCTCCCTAAACTACATTATATTTAATTACTTCATATTTATTTGTATTTATTCTCTTCATGTTTATTCTGTGTATACTTACCTGTGTCCTTGTTATCTCTCCTATTTAAACAAAAGCTCCTTTTAAAGTAGGGATTGTTTCATTTATTGTACCTGTATTCCCTGTTCACTGAAGGCACTTAATTTTTGCTGTTTAATAAGTGGGCACCTTAGACAGACAAACTCAAGCCATCAGTGTTTAGGGTAAAACCTAGGTACAACCTTATGGCTTGTTCAAGAGGAACCTCCAAGTCCAGTGTTCCATAAGACACAGGGTAGATCATCTACATTATAAACCTATAAGCCTATCATGGAGTCAGGGTAATTGGAACTTTTCTCTATTTATCACTGAGTGGGCAAATTTTAAAGTCAAACAGTAATATTCTTCTAAGGAATGAAAGAAAAGATTAGGAAGAAAAGAAAGAAAGATAGGCCCTGCTGGTAGGGTAGGTTCAACCTGGTAACAGGATTGGAGATCATCACAGCAGTAGTAACAGCAAGTTTGTGCTGAGGGAACAACTTAATGGTCTCACTGAACTATTCAGACAATGGCATAGCTAAACTAATGCTCCGGCTTGTCCTAAAGGTAAGGAGTTGAAGCTGAGTCACTTACTCTGGGCCCAGCAAGCTACTGAGTGCCTTTAGTGAAGGTCTGCCTTTATCATCACATCTCATTGTTCCCAGCCAAGGGATGAGACTTATCCTTCTACCCTACCCCACTCCACCCCAACACACATACATAGATATATACACAATCAAAAAAAGGGTTCTTAGCCATGACTCCCTGAGGATGCCTCTGTTTGATAATGATAAATTTTTTATTTTTATTATGATTATTTTTAATGTTTAATGTTATAGATATTGTTTGATAGAACTCCAATATGGAGTCACTTGGGCTAAGTGGTCCTAATGCCAATAGAAGCAGACAATTTTACTTTTCCACTGTTAACTCTGTGTCAGATGGATCAGGCTAGTAGCTTTTGAGTGAATAAACTCTTGATCTGCTACTGGGGCCTTGAGTCATTCTCCTTCTTCTGCCTTAATTAACTTTGCACCCTCCCATTAGTTTGTGGTCCTGATAAAAAAAAAAAAAAAAACTCCCCCTACCTGACCTTCACCCAAGTCTGGTATCAGTAAAGAAAAACGAAAACGTTTCTACCACAACACATCTCACTTACCACCCAGCTGGGGTAAGTTTCTTGCATGGGGAAAAAGCTCTTTATATTGCAATAGTGTGTGGATACACATTATGTTTGCCTGCTTTCTGTCTTACAACAATAAAGTTCATGATTTTATCATGTCCTGAGTACCAATTTTCTAGAAATTCCAAAGTCAGGTATTTGCTTTAACCCAAGCTTTAAGAGGCTAATTATAGCACTCTGGCCTTCCCCACTCCCAGCACTTTTCTTTCTCTTAAGGTTTTACTCTCCTAAAATGCTTACACTTTCCTGAGGTTTGGATACTTGCATGGGGTCAAGGTACTCCCAGAAAGACCTATACTCCTTCATCATTCACTATCCTGAGTCATAAGGCCCTTGGGCCTTTGCCCTGAAAGTAATGGTGCCCTTATATCCTCTACAAATCCCAAATTTCAACATCCTAGATAAAAGGACATGTCCAAAAAGCCAGTAGACCTCCATTTTACTGACTCTGTCTCATAAATCTGATTTCTCTTCTATAAATGACAGGGTCAAAAAGTAGTTTCTAAGATCCCCTCTGGCTCTAACAGTCTTTGAATTTATAGGGTCCATTTGACTCTACTTCATCTAAACCTCAATTTCTCCACCCCCCCACTCCCATTCCCTAGGCCTCAATTTCAATAAGAATTGAATGTGCCTTCCTCTGTGTACTTTAGCAAGTTATTTCCTCTCATGAAGGTCATTTCTTTCTTATTAAAATCAAGGAATTAGACTGGGTAATTCCTAAGGTCTCCTCCAGCTCTAACATAATACACTGATATCTGGGCAGAGCATAAGTTTCAAGCCCAAGTTTCAAGCCCTCTCCTAGTTATTCTATCTGTTTACTGTAAAAAAAAAAAAAATAGTATTCTACCCATACTCCCAAGTAACCAGGCTTCTTAGATGCCAAGTGAAAAAGGAAAAACTAATTACTCTGAAAACTAGGTGCTATGACCATTTTAAATAGGGAACTAAAAAATTATCTTCTTCTGGGGAAGGCAGGAAGGAGGACAGCCTTCCCAACCAGCGGCCTGTAGTGTTTGTACTGTTTGCTCCAGATGCAAAAATTAAAGCTAAAAACCTATGGTTAATAGCTGCATACTATAAGACTACTTAGTTATGAGCCTATTTTAATAGCTGCATATTATGTAAACCTAGTGTGTTCATCAATTACTTGTCTCTAGAAAGTTTAAGTGTTAAATTACCTTTATTTAACCAGGTTAGAATGAAACTCAATAAGATATGATTGAGACAATGAATCTTCTATGTGTGTAATATAGAAGACTTCATTTTGAGCAGAAAAAAATTCATGTAATAATCAGTATTAAAAGCACAATTATCCTTCCAGTGACTCAGATTTACTATTTTAAAGTCATTTTTGAATCTTCTCTCTACCTTACTCCTTACATGCAATGTATTGCCAAGTTTTGTTGATTTTTACCTCCACAATACATCTTGTATACAACCTCTTTTCCACACTTACACAACCACAACCTTAGTTTTGGCACTTATCTCTTCTTCCACAACTGTAACAGTCTCTTAAACGGTCACTTAGCTAGTCTCTTTACTCTCTAATCCATCCTCCATCCAGCTGCCAAATTGATACTTCTTAAACATAGTTCTCACTGCCTTCACCTGCTCATAAAAATATACCTGTAGAATATAATCCTTTGTTTGGCTTTTAAAGCCTTTCACCATATAGTATTAGATTAGAAAAATAGTCTAATCTTATTGCATATGCATTTTTTTTCACTTAGTCCTTACATTCTGGTCAAATTGGCTTGCTTGTTGTTAACCAGCCAATACATTCTATCTCTAGTCTTAATGCTTTTGCAAAAGCATCCAGCTGTTCCACATAAATAGAATGGACTCCCTCTTCACCTCTGCCCTGTAGAAAACCTAACTTCTTCAAAGCCCAAGTTCAAGTGGTAACAAGAAACCTACTCTGATCACCCCAGTTGCTAGGTTTCCCCCCTCCTCCACAAAAACAGTGTACATTTTATAATTTTCTATGTATATGCTGTTTCCCCTGAAGAAAATGCAAGCCTACTGAAGAAAAAACTTTCAATGTTGCATTTATATTTCCACTGCCTATTGATAATAATTATTAGCTAACATTTATGTAGTACTTTGAGGTTTGCAATGTGCTTTAGATATGTTACTTCATTTGATACTCACAACAACACTGTAAGGTAGGTATTATTATTATTCTCATTTTATTGATGAGGAAGCTGAGGCTGAGAAAAGTTAACTAATTTGCCCTTGGTCACACACTGTCTGAAGCAGGATTTAAAACTCAGGTCTTCTCAATTCCAATCCAACAGTATCAACAGCTCCATCTAACTGTCTAGGACAGTGCTTGCCATATATTGAATAATCTGGGGAAAATCAAATTTAAATTTAAGAAAGTCAAAGAGTTTGAGAAATTAGAAACAGAAACTTACAGCATCTATTTTGGGACACACTCTGGTCTGACACAAGTGAATGGTAAAAATGGCATGTGAACGAGAACTTTGCACATTCATCTGAGTACTTGCAGTGGTTCGAGATAAAGCACCCAGCTTTAAACACTGCATCATCTAGAAAAGGGGAAGAGGAGAAAAAAATAACACTTGACCAATATTTAAATGAGATACAACACAAATAGTTAAACCAATCATATTTACTGATGTATAGGACAGAGTTGGTAACATATTGTTTTACATCATTGTTGTAGGTGCAACCAATCTTTGAGATTAAATTCCAAGTTCAATAGGATATTATTTTAATAGAAGAAAAATAGAAGAAAATCCTGTAAGATTTATTTGTTCAATATTTATTGATATATTTATTTTGAATTTTATTTGAAAATTATTTCCTAATAAGGCATTTGCAGATTGACAACATATATGTATATCTGTGTACACACATATGCGCGCACATGCACACACACACACACACACACACAGACCCCCCAAGTCTTTTGCTGATTTTTAAGTTTTTTACAGTAGTCTCCTTTAAAAGATCACAACAGTATTAAAACCGTGATGGCAAATAATGCAAAAGGATTCTGGTTCTCACACTTTATCCCATCCATTTTATCCCTTTTTCTGCACTGTAATTTATTAAAAGAAATGATCTTTGTATTTCAGTACACAACCTAAAGCTTTGAACATATTAAAAGCTTTATAAATGTTCAATAATTATTTGAAATATAAGTTAGTCATCACCTCTGATTCTGTATTCACACTACGTGTTGTAACTCCCACAGTATAAATTCCTCCAGTTGAGTCTTCATGGATTCGTATATTGGACTTTTTGTTTTTTGCATCAATGTCACGTGTGGTATCAAAAAGGTCAAGAACTTCTTCATTATAAAGCTAGCAAAATAAAATATTGTAAAATGTTGGTCTTGATGAAAATTTCCTTTCTGATACTGAAAAATTCTTTTTTGAAAACTACTTTTCTCTCAGTTATTTATAACTCTATATTTCTTTAATAAGATTACCATTTAAAAGCAGCTAATACAGAAGGAGGCAATTAAAAGTAAAATAAAATCTACTAGAAAACAATATTTACAAAATTAGTCATTTAAGATACATAATATGCAAAACAGCAAATGACTTTTTAGGTGAAGACATAAGTAAAAAGGAAAGATCAAGGTAAAAGTTACCTGTTAGCTAGGGTAAATAAAACGAAAGCTTGAAACCAGATTTGAAGAATTTTTACCACACAGGAAAAAGTATATACTTCAATTTTCACATATCCTGAAAAATTACTTTAGGCATGCAGAAAAGTAAACTTAACATTTCAATTGGTTTAATATAGTAATTGACAAAGTTAGGATTTTTTTGGAAGCAGGCTGAGCAAATCTTTGTCATGCAGGTCAAGGGATAGGTCCCCTTAGTTGGAAAGAAAACATTCAATCATGTAAAATGTAAATGTAATTAGGATCAGCAAGTTTATGTGTAGTTCTAGAAAGTTAAAAATGTTTCTCAGGTGAACACTGATTCTTTTAGGGGATTTAGAAATCATCAGATACATCATCCCTTAGTAAGCTATCAGTAAGTCAGAAGGACATCACAATTGTAATAATATACTATTTTAATATAAACTACTTCCTTGGTAAAATACTTATTACTACACAAAATTTAGGTGGGTGGGTCATACATAACAGTGTAATTTGTGACTTGGATGTTTAACTATGAACAAGGTGAACTATGAAGGAGCCTTCTAAAATAATTTCAGTGAGGTTCTTGGTTTAAATGGGAAACTGGTTAATAATGAGATCCATTTTATGGATCAATATCTAAATTCCTTTAGGTGGGGAACAAAATAGGTGATATTTAATTTGAACTTCCTCGCAAATAATGTCCTAAGTTTAAGTGTAAGCAATACTTTCGATATTTTGATAGATCCATGAACTTATCAATATGGGTATTGTTTCCATCATTGCATTCCTCCACAACTTTTCTCATCCTGTGCAATTCTTGATCAAGCTTTTCTCATCATTTCTCTTCATGGAGGATTTAATATTCAGAAGACCTTCTGTGCTTTTAAATAACATTTTGTAGATACCAACATAGTATTCAGATTAGTTTGTTTTACTCTTGCTACATGATTCTTGCTACTCTTCTGGTCGTACATATCCATGTGATGAAGTTTTCACTACTTTTCATGTGCTAGGTATCATTGTCACACTACACAACCTATTTACACATTTGTTTATGCAATTGTGATTCTTCTGAGTTTGTGGTGTTCCATGATTCACACCCATATAGTGTCACTGTTAAGTATACTGGGGTTGAAAAGATGGAATCTAAAGGCAATGAGCAGCTTATCATCATTGAAAGCAAAATTAACAAAATCAAGAAAAAAAAAACCTACTGAATAACAACAGCAAAAACAAACATTTACATAGCATTTACAATGTGCCAGGCACTGAGCTAATCAGTTAAAATCTCATTTGATCTTCACAACAATACTAAGAGATGACTTCTATTAGTATCCCCATTTTACAGATGGGGAAACTGAGGCAAACAGGTTAAGTGACTTGCCCAAGGTCACACAGCTACATAAATATCTGAGACTTAATTGGAATTCAGATCTTCTTGATTCCAGGCCCAGTACTCTATCCACTGTGCCACCTATCTGAATTGATAAATAAAACTAGGAGCTATTTAAAAATAAATAGCAAGCCTGATTAAAAAGAAAACCAAATTTTCAAATCAATATTATAAAAATGAAGAATTCTGAACATCTTTATAAGCTAATGAAGAATGACAACAGCTGAACCACAAAAACATTTTAGAGACAACACTAAAAATGAACAACTCTGAAAGCTATTAAAAACTATGATAAATATAATGGCCATAGCCATCAATGATGAAATTTAATATCCAATACAGAGGTGATGGATTTAAGGAACAGAAGGAGATAAATTTCTACGTATGGACAATGAGTGAATTTGTTTTGCCTATATCACAAGAAATTTGTTCATTTGTTTTTACAGTGTAATGGAAGTAGGAAAGAGGAAAAAAAAGTTTTTGCTTGTTCGTTTTTTAAATAGAGAGGTAAGGATGCTCTAGATATGAAATGTTAGGTAAACTTTCAGATGAGGTTACTCTGCCCAAATGCATATCACAGTTTGGTTAATATGTATTCTTTATACATTTTCCCCCAAATAACTAGGGCAAATTCTATTTTAGAATTTTTATTTTTTTCAATTAACAAAAATTCACCTTTTCTCCCTCTCACTGCAACCCTCGTTCCCTCTCCCCACTGACAATGAAAGAAAACAAATTTCTCATTGCAAACATATAGTCAAGGAAAAGAAATTCCCAAATTGGCCATGTCCCCCAAAAAAATATCTCATTCTGCACTTTGAATTCTTCACCTTTCTATCAGGGGTGGATAGCATGTTTTATCATGTCTTCTAGACTAGTGGTTGATCATTATGCTTATCAGAATTCTTAATTCTTTCAAAGATGTTTGTCTTTACCATAATATCACTGTATACATTGTTCTCCTGATTCTGTTGCATCAGTTCATACAAGTCTTCCTAGGTTTCTCAAAAACCATTCCTTTCATTATTTCTTACAGCAAAATAATATTTCATCACATTTATATAGTCTACTTATTCAGCCATTCCTCAATTTATGGACACCCATTCAGATTCCCATTCTTTGCTACATCAAAAGAAGCTATAATCTTATACATCCTTAGAGAAAAGTTTGTTTTGCTTAGCACTAATTCCTCCTTTATTCCCTCTCCTTCTAATTCCCCTTTCTTCCTTCTTGCCTTTTCTACTATTTCCCTGTGTATGTATGTGTATTCATCATCCTTGATCAGTTCAGAATAGAATGAGGTTCATATATCAGCTGCTCCTTCTCATCTCCTCCTCCTTTTTGTATAGACGGCTATTCTGATCAAATTACTGGTCATGACATTATATTTATTTGACGAAAATATTCTGAAATGAACAGTGCTAATTATTTTTGCTTGGTATAAACATTTATCAAGTTTTTTATTCATCAGTTACAGTGTGGTTTTCTTATCAGAATGAGTTATGCATTCAGGTCATAGAACCCATCAATATACAAAATTAAACACACATAAAAGGGTTTCACAAAAGATGCAGTACATTTCCAAATAGCATAGTAACATATGCATATATTTAGTAAACAAAAAGAAATAGCTCTTTTGACTCATGATGAAAAATGCTATCCACCTCCAGAAAGAACTGATGAATTGTGAGCGCAGACTGAAGCATACATTTTCACTTTCTTTATATTTTCTTGCTGGGGAGGGAGGAGTGGGGGAGAGGAGAGGGTGACATGGCTAATATAGAAATATGTTTTGTCTTCTCAATGGGTCAGGGAGGGGGGCTGGAGGGAGGAAGAGAATTTGGAACTGAAAGTTTTTAAAAATCAATGTTAAAAATAAATAAATTTTAAAAGAGGGAAAAAGAAACACCTTTTTCAAGTACAATTTTAAAAATCAGTACCAGTTTTAAAAAGAACAGATGTTTTAAAAACAATCTTAATATTATTCCACGTTGTTTAATCATATGCAAAAATATAAAAACAATTCTTACTGAACCACTTAAATGGAGACAAAGATTTTTTTAAAAGTTGAGAAAATAATCAAATATTACCTCTAAGAACTGAGAATTAACTTTAAAATCAGGGGGTGGAACTCCATTTTTAATAGCAATTTCTTTTTTTTCTTCAATACACTTAAAAAGATGCTTAACAGCACGAGAAATAATACCCTGTTCTTCTTCAATGATATTGACATCAAATCCTGTTCCCATAGTATATGTTTTACCAGCTCCAGTCTAAATATAAGAAAAAAAGAAAATGATCAAACTTGCCAAAAAGAAAAGATACAGTTTTAGACAATGTCAAGAATAGCAATAAAACTGCTACCGAACAGCACTTCTGTTATGGAATGGCTTGACTTATTTCCTACCATTTAGTCATAATTCAGTACTCACTTGTCCATAAGCAAAAACGGTAGCATTGTAGCCCTCAAAACAACCTTCAATTAGTTTTTCTATACACTGTGTGTAGATCTGTTCTTGCTGGGATTCGATATCAAACACGTAGTCAAAGGTAAAAGCTTTATCTTTTCCTAGAAACACCTGAGGTTCACCCGGTGTGACAGAAGTACAAATATGACATCCTTCAATTTTTTCTTTTGCAAGTTGAGGTCGAATTCTGTAAAAAACAAATATACAAATAAGATAATTGGGCTTTCATTGGCTCAGGTTCTTGTGCTTAGTTGTCAGAAGAGGCAACATGGTTAATGCCACTTCTACCACACAAGAAATATGCTGGGCTAGAGTAACACCATCACGCTCAGCTACTGTATTCACTTTGGCCAAAAAAGACAAGAGTGATCTCAACTTCAAGCACTAGTTCCAGGAATGAAAGACCTTGGCTTTCCAAATTACCTGACCTTAAAGATGTTAAAGCAGTTGGTAAGGAATCATTAACCCAAGGTGAATACGAAAGAGGTGTTGACCACCTGAAAAATGTCATAGTTGTCTATGGGCAGCAGGTATTGCCAGTTTTGTAGCAAACTCTTCCATCATCATTGTTCCAAATGTTTCTTACTAGGTTACTACTAATTAATCAGAGAATTATTAAATACATAGTTTGGGTGAAGATAATACAGAGTGGGAAACTTGTAGACATAAAACCTAGATAAAATATACATATTTTAAATTCATAACCAAGAAGATGAGCAGGAGGGGATAAAAAACAGGAAGTGTACTAGGTATGGACTATTTGTCATATTGAAATCAATCAAAGTTTATTTTAATTTTATATAGTTAAATTTGCCTTGACTGTTTACTGTGTTTTGATTATAAAATTTAATTATATAAGTAGACTGTGTGAATTATCTAAATATCACTGTCACTTATTACTATACTATGTAATTGTAACATATGTGACATGATACTACTGTATGTTAAAATACCTACTGTTAATTTTTGAAAAGCAAAGTTAAAGCAATAAAAAAGAATTTTGTATTTTATGCAAATTTTTAAGATAATCTGAAATATAATGTGATATATATCATTCAAAACCTGATACTTTGTAACATTTGTAATATAGAATACTTTAAAAAATATTGTTGTTAATGCTTGAATTGAAAATCCTAACTGAATTAAAATGCATTTACATTGAAATTAATTTTAATTTTAAATGACTGGGAAATTATATTTAAAAACTGACTTAGCAACCCATCAAAAAAGTATTAAAGGATTTATAATGAACTCAATATGGAACATACTCACCAAAAGTCAAACAAATTCTAGAAGAATTCTTTTCTTTAACTAGGTATAAAGATGTACTCTTAGATAAGTTCACCTACTTATCTATACAATAAAATTATTCCTTCATTTTCTCTTGGGGGACTGGCTGTAAGCCAAAAAAAAAAAAAAAAAGGTGAAGCTGGGAAGTTGATGATGTTTGCCTTGATGCCTTTTTCTCTTCCATTTACTTAGTTTCCTCATGTTCTCTTCTCTCCATTCCATTCAAAAACTTCCTTCAGGACATGATCAGATATCATGCCATTTATGTGGCAATGTGAATTTAAGTTAATGTTAACATATGTTGACATTTCTCTCTCCCTGGCCTCTCTCTAATGTACTTTAAATGTTTATTGATAGCCTTTCTTTTAACATTACTTTCATTTATGAATACTTTTCTCTACTATCCACATCCAGTGCATCATCCCTTAGAAGGAGGAAGGAGAGAGAAAGGAAGGAAAGAAGGACGGAAGGAAGGAAAAAGAGTTTAGCAAGCTAACCAATACATTAATTCAGTTTAACAATAAGTGTAACACTCCACGGCCATGGTCCTTCACCTCTCCAATGAAGAGAAAAAGTTACATTCTCTCCACCTCTCTTCCAGTAGATGGCTGTGGAGAAGAGAACGAGGCTGGTGACTTTGCACAGCCCTACCTCACTTAAATCCAATTCACCTGTAAGTCATGACATCTCCTTCCTGATGTCTTGGTCCTCTAGGAGAACAAAGGACAAACAACAACAAAATAAAAGGCTCAGGCATTAAAATGACAAAGAATTAAGGTTCTTTTGTTGTCATTTCCATTTGTTGTAGTTATAATATACTTCTCTCTCCATAGCATACTTCTCTCTCTCTGAATTCTTCCTTTTCCTAGATCCTTATGGCATTGTAATTTTCTATTACACTCATACATTGTTTAGTCCAAAATGAGTCAGTCAAGCATTTATCAATGGATTTCCAGTTCTTCACTTCTAGAAAAAGTATTGCTGTAAATATTTTAGTGTATTTTCAACCTTTCTTTGTTTCAAATCCCCTTCTCAACCCTATTACTCACTCTCATCCCTATTCACTTCAACACTTTCCCTCCAATATCTCATTCCATATAGGTTCATTCCTTTTGTGGTGCCCTCCAAAACTCTTGCACTCTAATTAACAAATTTCCCTTTGTTTTAAATATCTTCTTTTAATGTTCCTTCTATCTTTTGGCACTCACTGAGGCCTACCTCCTCCTGGTTGATGCTGCATCCTTGGACATAATTTCCAGTACTAGCTGCATTGTCTCCCACACCTCCCTTCACCCCAAATCATTGTTCCCATAGGGGAGTCACAAGACTCCTTATTATCCATTGCCACCTTCAGACTCCCTCTACTGCTGTTAATCAGCAAATTCTTCTCTCTTGACATCCCATCAATCTATATTTACCACCTAATCCAGATCCCAGTAACTGTTTTCTAGTAGCTCCTAGACATCTCCTTTCTCTCTCAATGAGTTCAGTAACTGACTCACAATCTCCCTCTCCATCTTAACCACTTTGGCTGTAACCTGTTAAGTTTTAGTATATTGTCTTGTTATTGTCATTGTCTTTGATGAAATTATTGATTGTTTCTATGATTTGTTGTTTGACCCATTCATTCTTTAGGATTAGATTAATTTCCTATTAATTTTAGTCTATCTTTCCATGGTCCTTTATTGCATGTAATTTTTATTGCATCATGATCTGAAAAAGATGCATTTAATATTTCTGGCTTTCTGCATTGGATGATCAGTTTTTATTTGGGTACCAGGTACCACTGTGAAAATGGTGTATTCCTTTCTATACTATTTCAGTTTTCTCCAGAGGTCTATCATATCTAACTTTTCTAAAATTCTATTCATGTCCTAAACTTTTCTTATTTATTTTGTGGTTAGATTTATCTAGTGCTGAAAGGGGGAGGTTGACATCCCTCACTAGTACAGATTTGCCGTCTATTTCTTCCTGTAACTCACTTAACTTCTCCTGTAAGAATTTGGATGCTATACCACTTGGTACATATATTTAGTATTAATGTTACTTCATTGTTTATGCTACCTTTTAGAAAGATATAGTTGCCTTCCTTATCTCTTTTAATTAGGCCTATTTTTGCTTTTGCTTTGTCTGAGATCAGGATTGCTACCCCTGCTAATTTTTTTTTTTTAACTTCAGCTAAAGTTGAATAGATTCTGCTCCAGTATTTTACCTTTACTCTGTGTGTATATCTCTGCTTCAAATGTGTTTCTTGTAAACAACATATTGTAGGATTATGGTTTCTAATCTACTCTGCATTCTGCTTTGGTTTTATGGGAGAGTTCATCCCATTCATATTCACAGTTAGGACTACTAACTGTGTATTTCCCTCCATTCTATTTTTCCCTCTCCTTTCACCCTGTCCCTCCTCATCAGTGTTTTGCTTCTGACCACTACACCTCCCTCAAATTGCCCACCCTTTTCTTTCCCCTTCCCCCCCACTTCTCTATAGTGTAATGTGCCTATTACCAATTGAGCGTCTGTTATTCCTTCTTTGAGTCAAATCTGATGAGAGTAAGGTTCAAATAATGCTTGTCCCATCCCTTCTTTCCCTCTTACTTTAATAGGTCTATTCTATCCCCCTCTTTCCTCTTCTCCCAATACAATCCTTTTTTTCACTCCTTAACTTTTTCTATGTCATCACATCAAAGCCACCTTATACCCATACCCTCTGTCTTCCAACTGCCCTAACAGATACAGTTCTCAAGAGTTACAAGCATCATCTTCCCATTTAACTGTTTTAACATCTTTCCTGTAAACAGTTTAATCTTATTGGGTTTTTTTTTTTCCCTTTCCTGTTTACCTTTTTATGCTTCTCTTGAGTCTTGTATTTGTAGATCAAATTTTCTGTTCAGCTCTGGTCTTTTCATCAGCGAAATTTGAAAGTCCCCTATTTCATTCAGTATCCATCTTTTCTCCTGAAAGATTATGCTCAGTTTTACTGAGTAGTTGATCCTTGGTTGTAATCCAAGCTCCTTTGCCTTAAGGAATATCATATTCCTAGCCCTTTGATCCTTTAATGTAGAAGCTGCTAAGTCCTATGTAAACCTGACTGGGGCTCTTTGATACCTGAATTGTTTCTTTCTGGCTGCTTGCAGTATTTTCTCCTTGATCTGATAATTCTGGAATTTGACTACAATATTTCCTGGAGTTTTCATTTTGGGATCTCTTTCAAGAGGTGATTTGTAGATTTGTGGATTCTTTCTTTTTTTGGGGGGGGGGGTGTTGGGCAATGGGGTTAAGTGACTTGCCCAGGGTCACACAGCTAGTGAGTGTTATGTGTCTGAAGCCAGATATGAACTCAGGTCCTCTGAATCCAGGGCCATCTAGCTGCCCAGTAGATTCTTTCAATGACTATTTTACCCTCAGGTTCTAGGATGTCAGAGCAGTTTTCCTTGATAACTTCTTGAGGCTGTCCAGGCTTTTGTTTTTTTAATCATAGCCTTCAGGTAGCCCAATAATTTTTACATTATTTCTCCTGGATCTGTTCTCCAGGTCAGTTGTTTTTCCAATGAGGCATTTTACATTTTCTTCTATTTTTTCATTCTTTTGATTTTGTTTCATTGATTCTTGATGTCTCATAAAGTCAATTGCTTCTACTTGCCCAATTCTAATTTTTAAAGAATTATTTTCTTCAGTTAGCTTTTGTATCTCCTTTTCCATTTAGCCAATTCTACTTTTAAAGGAGTTTTTTTCCGTGGACTTTTTTTTTTTCCCATTAGGCCAGTTCTATTTTTTAAGGAGTTGTTTTCTTCCTTCATTTTGTGCTTCCTTTTCCAAGCTGTTGACTCTTTTTTCATAATTCTCCTGCACAACTCTCATTTCTTTTCCCAATTTTTCTTGTACCTTTTTTACTTTATTTTTAAAATCCTTTTTGAGCTCTTCCAAGAGGACTTTTTGGGCTTGAGACCAATTCATATTCCCCTTTGAGGTTTCACATATAGGGATTTTTGACATTGTTGTGCTCTTCTGAGTTAGTGTTTTGATCTTCCTTGTAGCCATAGCAGCCTTCTATGGTCAGGGCTCTTTTCCGCTTCTTATTCATTTTTCAGCTGGTTTTGTGACTTTTAAAGTTGAACTCTGCTCCTGGGGCACACAGGGCACTGCCCCAAGCTTCTTATGCTGTGGGCCAGGTGCCTGTTCACTGCTTTTCTATGCCAGGGCCTCAGGTGCTTGCAGCTCACCCTTTGCTGGGGGTGGCCCAACCTAGTCACACCTGTTGTGCCAGGGCTCTGGCACAAATTGCTCACAATTTGCCTTCTTCAATGGGGCTGGGAGCCTCACAGTTGGCCTTCTGATTGAGGCAGGCCAGGACTGAGGGGCCTTGGTTGATGATCTGTGCTGTGGCTAAGAGAGTCCTGCTGGCTTGGCTGGACACCGTCTGTGCTAGACTGCTCTCCCTTTCTACCTAAGTGAGAGAGACCTTCCCTGAAGTCTTTCTAAGTTATCTTAAGTTAGAAATTTGTTTCACTCCGTTTCGTTGTTGTTGTTGTTTGTTATTGTTGTTGTTGGTGTTTATCATTTCTGTCACTGCAGCGGTAGGTCCTAGCTGCATACTAAGTAGGAAATAAGTTCTGGAAATAAACTTTAGCTGTATGACTCTGACACCAGGAGAAGAGTGGTGACATGCTTCGAGCCTATACCCCAAGGTAAAAACCTGCAATAAAATAACCAGGGTAGAAGTCTGAGAGTAAACTGAGGACCCTGTAGTTCAGTTGCTCTAACTAAAAGCCTTCAAGTAGGCTAACAATGGCTGACTGCAGGAGCAGTCTACTAAAACTCTCAAATAAAGACAACCCAAGATCCAAACAAGGATTAAGAACTTGTAAAATTCAGACCAGGAAGGCTATGAGAAGACTTCTCCCAGAATCACAGGAGGACTGAAAGCCTTCAGTTTCCCAGTCTGAGCTGTGAAACTTATTAGGACAGAAGATAAAAAAAGACTCCCCTGCCCCCAACACCCCGATATGCACAGAGCCCTGACCTTCTAAAGTGGAAGGTTCAAAGAGTAGGATGAAAGTATGAGCAAACAAACAAAACCCCACTATAAAGAGATGTTATGGTAATAGGGAAGCTCAAGACACAAAACAAGAAAAAGTGAACAGCCTGAAAACACCTACATCAATAGAAAATTTAACATACAGAGGAGTCAAATGAGTCAAGAAAAGCATAAAGTATGAGCAAGCAATCATAAAGGACTAAACCAAGGTTAAACTGTTTACATTTATACATGGGAAGGTGCTACATGTAGCCCCTCAGAACTCTTATCATCAAGGGTCATGGAGAAACTCTAATTGACAGAGAGCCTGTCCATTGTATTTTAATTATCTTAAAAGAAGATGGGGAAAAGTGTGGAAGAAGAATACACTAGAAGAGGGGGGGAGAGGGAGAAGGGGGGGAGAGGGAGAAGAAGAATGGGGAAAATTATTTGACATGAATGGGATAAGGAAGTATATGTCTTTATAATAAGGATGAGGGAACAGGGAGAGGCAGGCAACACTTGAACCTCACTCTACTGGTCAAAAGAGGAAAAAATACATACACACACACACACCCACCCACACACACACAGAATTGGGTACATAAATACATTTCAACCAACAGAGAAACAGGAAAGAAGGAGGTTAAGGGAGTGGCAATAAAAGGAAATGTAGATTAAGTAAAGGATTAAATCAAAAGTAAAACAAGCTCTTAAAGCAGGGAGTGGCAAAAAAAAAAGGGAATTCAGTTTAATAAACATTTATTAAGTGCCTAATACGTGCCAAGGAAAGCACTGACAATACAAATAGCCCAAACCCCTCCAAATACCTACAAAAAATGGCTCTAAACAAATTCTAAAGCAACAGAACCCACAAAAAAGACAGGGTAAAACAAATTTCCAACCCAAGACAGCTTGGATGATTGACTGGAAAGGTATATCACACCGAGCGGGGAGAGGAGCACAGTTTGGCATGGGCACTCAGGCAAAGCAGGCCTCAGCAAGCCTGAAGCAGGTCTCAGAGGACTGAATCGAGGGCAGCTGTAACGGTTTCCAGACTTCTCAACCCACAAACACCACAGACAACTTAGAAGGTCAGTGGGAAAAGTCTGTCTGTGGTGAGAGAGAAGTGCAGGTGGTCCCAGCCCCAGTCACTGAGCTCAGCCCCTGGGGTGGCGGCTGCTTCCAGAGCTTCCAGTCCACAGACTGAGGGGGAATCAACTGATGAGAGGGGGACTGCAGGGGTCTCTCCACTGGTGCAGGATTCTCTGGCTTTGCCCATGCTTGAATCTGGGTCATAGTTCTGCATGGTGGTCCTGGGGCAAGAAGGAATGCTGGCATGGTGGAGCTTGTAGTGGCGGTGAAGAGGAAATCCTCCTCACAGTTCCAAGACAGAGAATAGTGCTTGTGGTCACCTTGGAAGAACTGAAAATTTTCAGGTCCCTAGAAGTATCTCTGAAAACAGCTGCACAAAACCCCAGAAGCTTGGGACAGTACATTCTTCACACTAGAATCAGACCCCTACTTTAACAAAGAGTTTATAACTCAAGTAATTGGCCGAGATCATGAGCAAGCAGCACAAAAAGAGTCAGACCATAGAATTTTACTTTCGTGACAAAGAAGATCAAAACATACAACCAGAAGAAGACAACAAAGCCAAAGCTCCTACATCCAAAGCCTCCAAGAAAAATATGAATTGGTCCCAGGCCATGGAAGAGCTCAAAAAGGATTTTGAGAAGCAAGTAAGAGAAATAGAGGAAAAACTGAGAGTGATGCAAGAAAAACATGAAAAACAAGTCAACAGCTTGCTAAAGGAGACCCAAAAAAAATACTGAAGAAAATAACACCTTAAAAAATAGACTAGACCAAATGGCAAAAGAGGTCCAAAAAGCCAATGAGAAGAATGCCCTAAAGAGCAAAATTGGACAAATGGAAAAGGAAGTCCAAAAGACTACTGAAAAAAATACTTCCTTAAAAATGAGAATGGAGCAACTAGAAACTAGTGACTTTATGAGAAATCAAGACACTGTAAAACAAATCCAAAAGACAATACAAATAAAGGGAGGGGGGAATGCCTGCCCTCAAGGATTTTATAATCTAATGGGAGAAAATACTGCGCGCACACACACACACACACACACACACACACACACACACACAAAAGGCTGGAAAGAGAAAGGGCTTGGGAGGAGGGGAGATCTTGTTCTGTGAAGTTAAAACCAAGCAAAGATGGAAAGTGAAGCTCCTGAAAGTCCAAATCCTGCCCCCTAGAAAGATTCAGAAGGAATTTAGTGCTCCATCCTATAGCTCCCTAATCAGAGGGGAGAGCTCCAGACCAAATGATTTGGGAAAAAAAAATTAAAAGAAAAAAATAGTAATAAAATAGGTAAGACATTATTGAATTTGATTTTTAAAAAGGAAAGAAGAAAACCAAATTACCACTATCAAAAGTAAAAAAGGTGAATTGATAACCAATGAAAAAGAAATGAAAGAAATTCTTAGGAGCTATTTCACTCAAAGTTTATACCAATAAAGAAAATATAAGAATAATCATACTACCTGAAAGCTATGATTTAAAAAAAAGAATCTTGATACAATAGTGCACAATAATGCAAGAAATGATTAAAGAAAATTGTCTTAAAGTATTAGAATAAGAGGGGAAAGCAGAAATAGAAAAAATCCATCAAATACCACCTGAAATACATCCTATGAGGTAAACCCATAGGAATATTACAGTCAAATTCTGAACTCCCCAGATGAAGGATAAAATATTATGAGCAACAAGAAAAAAGCAATTTCAGTATGGCAGGGCCACAGAATCCCACAAGACCTACCAGCGGAGACACTAAAAGACCACAGGTCTTGAAACACTACATATTGAAGGGTAAAAGAACTGGGGTGCTGCCTGAAAATATACCCAGCAAAGCTAAGCATAATCCTGAATGAGACAAATCAATGGACATTTAATGAACTGTCAGACTTTCAGGACTTTATTTAAAAAAATAAAACAAACCTGAATTTAATAGAATATTTGACATACAAGAATCAAGAGGAATATAAGGTACACATCAAAGACTAATTATAAGGGAATCAATAAGGGTGATAGACTGTATACTTTTTATGTATGTAAAATGTAAAACATCTGTCTAAGATTGTTATTAGTAACTGGGTAGTTCATAAGAAAGATTAGGATAGACCTGAGTACGAATGACTTTAAAAAGTAAAGCCATTTAGGAATAGCTAAAAAGAAAAATTATTTTATACAAATGAGGTATAAGAGGAAGAACCAACACAGAGGAATTAGATGGGAGAAGAGGGCTATTAGTTCTGGAAAACTACTTTCATGGGAAATGAGTTCAAGAGAGAACAATACATATATATCTAGAAGAGTATAAAAGTCTTCTAAATTCTGAAAGAAATAAAATGCTAAGGGGATGGGGAGGGGGAAAGGAAAAGGGAGGGATCTCTACAGGGGAGGGTCAGGGAATAGGCTAAAGGGTGGGATATAGAAGGGTGTTTAGATTAATGAGAATGGGAGGACAAAGGAGGAATCCTTGGAAGGATAAGAGAGGGAATCCTTAAGGGGGGGGTATAGAAGAGTGTTTAGATTTATGGAAATGGGAGGACAAAGGAGAGATGGGGGTGAGGTAGGTTAAGTAATAGGAGGCAAAGTAGCAGAGTTAGAGGAGTTAAGAGAGATAGGAAATAAGACACATGTACAAACATAAAAACAAAGATCAAAAATAGAATTTCTTGGGCAAAGTATATGTTTATAGATGTATGTATGCACATATGCATGTATGTATGTATGTGCATCTATGCATATATATACCCATGTTTAACTGCAGCCTTGGAGGGGGGAAGGGGAAGGAACAGGGGAAAAGGACAAAGTAAAAAGTGCACAGCAGAGAACAAAAGAAAACGAACAAGGAAGCAAAGAAAAGATAGAAAGCTTTCTACATAATGCAGTGTTTATTATATAGGTTTTCTGAAAATGGAAATTTATTGCTATTTATTTTGAATTTTCTCTTATGTTCTGCTGTGCACATTACATGCTTTTTTTCTTTTCTTATTTTGTATTTAAGTTTCAATATTTAAGTTCATAATATGTTTCTTTTTCTTTTCTTATTATGTATTTAAGTTTCAGTAATTAAAAAAAGAAAAAAAAAAGAAAAAATCCCCAAGGAGATTACAACAATATATCACAAAGATCATATGCTAAGACTGGGTAGGATTTATACCAGGAGTGCAGGGCTGGTTTAATATTAGGAAAACTATAAGCATAACTGATCATATCAACAATAAAAATAACAGAAACCACATGATTATCTCAATGGATGCAGAAAAAGTTTTTGACAAAATACAACACCCATTACTATTAAAAACATTAGAGAGCATAGGAATAAATGGAATCTTCCTTAAAACGTTAAGCAGCATCTATCTAAAACCATCAACAACATTATATGTAATGGGGATAAGCTAGAAGCATTCCCAATAAGATCAGGGGTGAAGGAAGGATGCTCATTATTACCATTATTATTCAATAATGTATTAGAAAGGCTAGCTATGGCAGTAAGCCAAGAACAAGAAATTGAAGAAATCAGAATGGGCAATGAGGTAACAAAACTATCATTCTCTGCAGATGATATGATGGTATACTTGGAGAATCCTTGAGAATCAACTAAAAAACTAGTTAAAATAATTAATAATTTTAGCAAAGCTGCAGGATATAAAATAAACCCACATTAATCATCAGCATTTCTATTTATTACCAACAAAGCCTAGCAGCAAGAGATAGAGAAATTCTATTTAAAATAACCATAGAAAATACAGAATACTTTGAAAGCTACCATGACAAAGGAAGGATAAGAGAGGGAATCCTTAAAGGGGAGGGTGAGGGAACAGATTAAAGGCGGGTGTAGAAGAGTGTTTATATTTATGGGAATAGGAGTATAAAGGAGGGAAGGGGGGGAGGTAGGTTAAGCAATAGGAGGCAAGGTAACTGAGTTAGAGGAGTTAGGAGAGGAAAGACATATATATAGACAAGTATGTATGTATGTATGTATGTATGTATGTATGTATGTATATCAAGACAAGCCCAGGAACTGTATGAACTATATGAACACAATTACAAAACACTTTACACAAATAAAGTCAGATCTAAACAACTAGAAAAATATCAATTGTTCATGAGTAGGCCAAACCATTATAATATAAATGAAAATCAATTTTGCCTAAATTAATTTACTTATTCAGTGCCATAACAATCAAACTACTAAAAAGTTATTTTATAGAGCTAGAAAAAATAATAACAAAATTCATCTATAAGAACAAAAGGTCAAGAATATCAAAGGAATTAATGGGGGAAAAAATTAAAGGAAGGTGGCCTAGCTGTCCCAGGTCTCAAACTATATTATAAAGTAGTAACCATCAAAACTACCTCATACAGATAGAAATAGAATGGTGGATGAGTGAAATAGATTAGGTACACAAGACACAGTGGTAAATGACCACAGTAACCTAGTGTTTGATAAACTCAAAGACCCCCAGCTTCTGGCCTAAGAACTCACTATCTGACAAAAACTGCTGGGAAAACTGGAACACCATATGGCAGAAACTAGGTACAGACCAACTTCTCACACCACATACCAAGATAAGGTCAAAATGGGTTCATGATTTAGACATAAACACTTATACCATAAGCAAATTAGGGGAGCAAGGAATAGTTTTACCTGTCATATTTATGGAAAGGGGAACAATTTACAACCAGACATAGAGAACAAATTAAATAATGTAAACATTATTAAAATGCATAAATTTGATTATATTAAATTAAAAAGGTTGTGCACAAACAATACCAATGCAACCAAAATAGAAGAAAAGCAGAAAGCTGGGAAACAATCTTTACAAGTGTTTCTGATAAAAGTCTCATTTCTCAAATACATAAAGAACTGAGTCAAATTTATAAGAACACAAGTCATTCCCCAATTAATAAATGGTAAAAGGATATGAACAGTCAGTTTTCAGATGAAGCAATCAAAGCTATTTATAGTCATATAGAAAAATGCTCTAAATCATTATTGATTAGAAAACTGCAAATTAAAACGACTCTGGGGTACCACCTCACACCTATCAGATTAGCTAATATGATAGAAAAGGAAAATAACAAATGTTGGAGAGGAAGTGGGAAAATCGGGACATTAAAGCACTGTGGGTGGAGTTGTGAACTGATCCAACCATTCTGGAAGGCAATGTGGAACTATGTCCAAAGACAATCAACATGTGCATACCCAGCAATACCACTACTAGATCTATATACCAAAGAGATCACAAAAAGGGGAAAAGACCTGCATGTACAAAAATATTTATAGCAGCTCTTTTTGTGGTGGCAAAGAATTGGAAATTAAGGGGATGTCCATCAGTTAGAGAATAGCTGAACAAATTGTGGTGTATGATTGTAATGGAATGCTACTGTGCTATAAGAAATGACCAGCATGTAAAGGCTTACATGAACTGATGCAAAGTGAAGTGAGCAGAACAAGGAGAACATTGTACACAGTAACAGCAACATTGTATGATGCCGCATCCTTAACCCTGACACATCTTTCTCAACAGATATAATCCCCACATAACTTCCTTCAACCCCAGTTTCTCTACCAACTTCTGTGGTAAAGCTTCCTCTCCTCACTAAACTTGATTGGTCCCAGCTTCTCTGATGTATCTTCCTAGAATAGGACCAATAAAAAGTCCAAGCCGTGTGGGCTCTATGCCTCTCAGATTTAGTATGTGCTAGAGACTACATTCCAGATGGAGACAAGGGGGCCCATGTCCAGGGAAGCCAAGTGCTATTGTATCTTTACTGTATATCCTTGCTGTGTTAAGGCAAAGTAAAGCTCCTCCTTTGTTAAATGTTTAGTGACTCACAAGTGCCTCATTTCATCCCAACAATGAACCTGAACTAAGGAACTGCTGGCTTTAGAGCCATGCCTACAATAGGGGAAATCTGCTGGAAGATCCAACAATCTATGGCAATCTATTGGAGGAAGAGAGACACTTGAACAGATAGAGAGGTTAGCCTTGTAAGGCCATCTCATCATGCCAGACAAGTGGAATTTACCTATGCAGGTATCATAAGCCTTTTACACTAGGCTACTGATAGGGAGTGAATTTTAGCACATGAATGACAGCTGCTCCTATGTGGTATGAGAGAGAGAAAAGATGATATGAGAACAGTAATAGAAGAGGAATTGCTGTCACACACTTGTTGCTTTTTGTTTCTCTTACTTTCTCAGAAATAAAAGTCTCTCATGTACTTAATTCCAATATGTACTCCAGTGGATTGCTTGCTAGCAGTACTCTGCCGACATAGTGAAACTTCAATGGAATAAGCAAAGGCAATGAAAAAATAAAAGTATTCCTTTTTGTAGATGGTATGACAGTTAACTTAACTAAAGAAAGTCAACTAAAATTAACTGAAAAAATAACTTCAGCAAATTGCAGGATATAAAATAAATACATCAATATTTCTGCATTTTATCAAAAAACCCAACAGGAAGAAATAGAGAAATTCCATTTAAAATAAGTTCAGAATGTATAAAATATCTGAGAGTCTACCTACTAAGATATATATACATATATATATACATACTTATACACCCACAAGATATGAATACAACTCTTAAGCACTCTTTACAGTAATAAAGGCAAGCTTAAATAATTGAGGAGATATTAAATGCCCATGTGTAGGCCATGCCAATACGATAAAAATGGCAGTGCTATTTATGTGTATGTATTCAGTGACAAAACAACCAAAATACCAAAGGATTACGTTATGGAGCAAGAAAAAATGATAATTAAATTTATCTGAAGAAAAGTTCAATGGAATTCAACAGAAATAAATTTTTTTAAACCCTAGAAAGGAAGAAGGCCTAACAATAACAGATCTCAAGCTACATTACAAGCTACATTCATCAAAATAATGTGGTTAAAAAACACAAAGGTAGATTAATTGAACAGATTAGGTATATAAACAAGTAGGAACAGAAGTAATTAACCTAGTAGCCTAATGTTCAATAAAGCTAAAGTCTTGAGCTACTGGGGTAAGAACTGACTATTCATCAAAAACTCGAAAGCAGGATAGCACACATTAGCTTTAGAGCAATACCTCATCTCATCTACCATGACAGGCCCCAAATGGATAGATGACTCAGGTCACTCATAAACAAATTTGAGAATAGCAGAATAGTTCAATTTGTAACAACAGATTAGAAAGGATCATAAAAGATAAAACAGCCACTTTTGATTACATAAGAAAAATTTATGAATTTAACAAAACTAAAGCAACTGTAACTAGAAGTAAAAGAGTTAACAGGGGAGGGGGAAAGAGAGATGAGGAATTTTAGGAGGTTTCTCTGATAAAGATCTCATTTCCAGTATGTATAAGGAATGGATTCAAATGTGAAAGAAAAAAAGAACTATACTCCCAATTGATACATAATCTAAAGATATGAAGTGGCAGTTTTCAAAGAAAGAAATCCAAGCTAGCAAGGTATACGAAAAAATTACACAAATCACCAATAATTAGGAAAATGTAAATTAAAGCAACTCTGAAATTCCAGCTTATACCCATTATATTGGCAAAGTTGACACAAAAGAAAATGACAAATGTTGGAATGTCTAAGGAAAAAGAAGCCTGCTAATGAACTGCTGATGAAGCTGTAAATTGTTCCAGCCCGTTCTAGAAAGCTACTTGGAACTATGTTTGAAAAGTCTTTAAACTGTGTATACTTTTTGATACAGTAATACTACTTATAGGCTCAGAAAGAGGAAAAGGATTCATCAACCAAAAATATTTATAGCAGCTCTTTATGTAGTCACAATGAACTAGAAACTAAAAGGGTAGCGATCAATTGGAGAATGGTGTCACTAGTTTTAAATAATCATAGAGGGCAACAAGATGGGGGACTGAATATTTTCTCTGATCCCCAAAAGCTGTCAAATTTCTACAAAACAGATGTGATACATCAAAGATAAAGTAATTTCAGCTGTCTCCATGGTCTAGTACACTCAAAATCCAAAAGAAAGAGAAAAAACAAAGTAAAAAATTCATGAATTCAATGACCCTGAACTCACTCAGCAACAATCCTTCACTTCCCACCGTACCAGCAACAAGGCTGTACTAGCAGATCCAATGACATGAAAAAGGCTTTGACAATAAACAAACAAGAGACTTCTTTCAAAATGTACATGGGGTCGTGAATCACAGAATAAGGGTCTAGTTGACAGAGAGAGGATGGGTAATGGCAGAGTAATAGAATTTTGTTGCGGGAGGGATGGATTACATGAAAAACAAAATTAAAAAAACTAATGAATGAAAATAGTTGAATGGGAGAAGAATATTTTTGACTGAAAAGAAAAAGGGGAGGGGGAAAGAATTATATATCCAATAAAAACAGAAGAGAAAAAGGAGCTAATAAAGAAAACCTCAAAGGGAAAGAGGTAATAAATGACAATGGGGGATCAGGGGTAAGGGGAAGAGAGTCGGTGGAAACGGAGTGGAAACAGAAAGATTAAAGTGAATAAAAGAATACAATACTGTGTATACAGCAGAAGAGGGCAAAATAATCATAATTTGAAAAATATTAGAGATAAATAAAAATATAAAACTATAAACCTTTCCATACATTTATATACATACACACATATATGTATACATATATGTAAGTTTATAAACATAAACTCATAACTTTAAATAATTGATCACATCAAAACCAAAACATCCAAAATCACATGATCATCTCAAAAGATATAGAAAAGCCTTTGACAAAGTACAACACTCCCTCATGTTGAACATCCTACAAAGTATAGGCAAAGAGGGACCTTTTTTATTTTTTTAGATTTTTTTTTTAAATTTTTTTTTTAGGCAATTGGGGTTAAGTGATTTGCCCACGGTCACACAGCTAGTGTTTGGTCTGAGGCCACATTTGAACTCAGGTCCTCTTGATTTCAGGGCTGGTGCTCTATCCACTGCGCCACCTAGCTGCCCCAGAGGAACCTTTTTTAACATAAAGAACATGTATCTTAAACTAAAAGCAAGGATCATATGCAATGACTATTTTCCAATTAATATAGTAAAGCAAGGTTGTCCACTCTCCCACTACTATTTGAATATAGTATGGGAAATGCTAGCAAAAGCATTAAGAAAAGAGAAAGTAATTAAAAGAATAAAGATAAGTAAAGAGGAGCTAAAACTAACACTTTTTGCTGATATAATGGTATACTAGGAAAATGACGGTTGGTGGTTGGTTGGTTCGACCAAAATGACATCACTCTGTTAGAATCAAGTTACAATGAGTGTGACTATGGCTGATCAGACCAATACAAACTCAGAATGCTCTACCACGGTTCGGGCACAAATACTCACAGTTCAGGCACAAATAGTCCACATGAACATCTGGAGTGGATTCTCCAAATCTGTGCATCTTGTGTTTCTTTTGAGCTACTTCAATTCTGCTTTGCTCAAAGAGCACAACACCTTCTCTAATGGAGGCATGCCATGCTGGGCAATTGTGTGCCAATGTCTCTCATGTCACACAATCAATTCCAAAGTTCCAAAGGAAAATGCTAGGGAATCAGCAAATATACTCATTAAGAAAACTAACAGCTTCAGCAAAGTTGCAGATTACAAAAGAAACTCATAAAAATCAACAGCATTTCTATATAATTACAACAAAAGGAAATATATCTGGGAAGCAACTGCCCAAAGCACACAAGATACTCCAAATTACTTAAAATAAGAGAAACGTATCTTAAAACAATCTAAGCTTCCGCCTTATACCCCCAAAACAGGTAAAACTGACAAAAATGGTAATAGTCAATGTTGGAAGTTGTGGAATGATAGAGATACTAATATATTGTTGGTGGAGTTATGAATTGGTACAAACATTTTGGAAAGCAATTCAGAATTGTGCAAATAAAGTGATTAAAATGTCCATATCCTTTAGACCACACACTCTGTTACTGTACTTATACCCCAACAAAGCCATTGATAAGAAAGAAGTTCCCATATTATACCAAAATATTTATAGCAGCACTTTTTTGACATAGCAAATAATTAGGAACAAAGTAGATGTCCCCTGAAACAAAGCATTGATTGGGGAATGGTTAAATAAACTGCAGTACATAAATGTAATGAAATGTAGTGTCCTATAAGAAATGATTTATGTGATAAATTGAGAGAAGCATAGGAAATTTTATATAAACTGATGTAGAGTGAGGGTGAAGTAAGCAAAGTCAAAAAAATACAGTAACTGCAATAATATAAATTGAAAGAACAACTACACACTAAAAAATCAAAAGTAAATGTAACAAAATTATAAAGATCAAGCAGAACTTGAATGAAAAGATATAAGAAAACACCCTTAATTTATCCCTTTTGAGGAGGAAGACCACAGGTCTTATACATTTCATTTGTTTTCAGGAGTTGTGTTGTTTTTTCTTTCTAAAAAAAAGTACTATTTGTCATATGAGATTGCTCTCTGGGAAGGGCAGGAGGAAAAATATTTTGGATTACTATGATGATATAAGAAAGAAAATATCATTAAAAACTATTTTTAAAATTTAAATCATGGAAAGATTTGTATGAGTCAGTCAATAATCATTTATTAAGCACCTACTATGTGCCAGGTTCTATGCTAAGTACTGAAGATGGAAGAAAAGGCAAAATAAAGTCCTTCCCCTACAGGAGCTCATGATCTGATGGAGGAGACAACAAGCAAACATGTATAAACAAGTTATATATAGGATAGACTGGAAATAACTGAAAGAAAGAAGACCTTAGAATTAAGACAGTATGGGAAAGGTTTCCTGTAGGGGCAACTAGGTGGTGCAGTGTATAGAGTGCTGGGCTTGGAGTTAGGAATACCTAAGTCAAATCCAGTCTCAGACACTTGCCAACTGTGTAACCTTGGGCAAGTCACTTAGCCTGAATTTAATCATCTGTAAAAATAGGAATAATAATAGCACCTACCTCCCAGGGTCTTTGTGAGAATAAAATGAGATAATATCTTTAAAGCTCTTAGCACAGTGCCTGGCACATAGTAGGCATCATACCTTACCTACTATCATTATTATTTTCTTATTATTATTCTTACAGAAAATGAGATTTTATTGGGATCTAAAGGAAGCCAGGGAAACCTGGAGGTAGAGATAGGGAGAAAAACACTCCAGGCATGGGAGACAGCCAGCAAGAAGGCCAGATCAAAAGATGGAGTACCTTGCTTGGGGAACAGGAAGGAGTACGGTGTCACTAGATCAAAAAGTATACGGTAGGGAGTAAGGTGCAAGAACATTGGAAAGGTAAGAATGAGTTAGGTTATGAAGGGCTGTGAATGCCAAACAGAGCATTCTGTATTTGATCCTGAAAGCAACAGGAAGTCACAGGAATTTACTGAATATGGAGGGAAATGATAGGACCTGTGCTTTAGGAAAATCACATCAGGCACTGACGAGGATGGATTGGTATGGAGAGCCCTGAGGCAGGCAGACTCACCAGCAAGTTATTGCAATAATCCAGGCACGATGTGATGAAGGCCTGCACCAGAGTGGTGACAATATCAGAGGAGAGAAGGGGGTGTATTTGAAAGATCCTGCAATGGTCCAAACTCAGGTCTTTATTTTAGCTTGAGCTATAAGGGTCATTAAATTAGTACTCCTCCTCAACAGGATATGGGTAGCATGTATCAGGAGAGAAGGAGACATATTTGAGAGATGTTGCAAAAATAAAGTCTACAGGGGCAGCTAGGTGGCACAGTGGATAAAGCACCAGCCCTGGATTCAGGAGGACCCGAGTTCAAATCCGGCCTCAGACACATAATGCTTACTAGCTGTGTGACCCTGGGCACATCACTTAGCTCCACTGCCTAACCAAAAACAAAAATAAAGTCTACAGATTTCGGCAACCGATTCGATATGGCACTTAGAGAGATAATTTAGAGTTAAGGATGACCAAGATTGTGAGACTGGGGGACTGGGGTAATGGTGGTGCCCTCAGCAGCAATAGGGAAGTCTGGAGGGTGGAAGAGGGTTGAGGAGGAGAATAATAAGTTCAGTTTCAGACATATTGAGTTTAAGATGTCTGCTGAACTTCCAGTTCAAGATGTCTAAAAGGCTACTGGAGATGCAGGACAGGATGTGAGCAAAGAATTTAGGGCAGAATAGGTAAATTTGAGAATCATCAGCAAAGAGATGATAAAATTCATGGTTGCTAATGAGGTAACCAAGAGAAGTAATATAGAAAGAGAATAAAGGAAGGCTTACAGTTAGAGGGCATGAAATGACACACAGTAAAGTCAGTAGAACAAGGAGAATAATTTATGAAATAACAACATTGTAAAGACAAACTACTTTAAGAGACTTAACTCAGAACAAAGCCGAACCAACCCATAACAGAATCCTCATGACAAAGGATGCTGCCCATCTCCCTGATAAAGAGGACAAACTGAAGATTCAGAATGAGATATATTTTTGGACATGGCTAATGTGGGAATATTTTTTTGCTTGATAATGCATATTTGTTGCAAAGGTTTAATTTTCTTCCCTCCCCCACTCCATAGAGATATGAAAAGAGAAAATAAATGTTAACTTAAAAAAATTAAAAATTAAAAAATACTCTCCACAAATGACTCCTAAATCATCAAAGTAAATTTATTCTCCTGAACTACTCTGTCACGGCAAACTCAACATGTTCACAGAATGAACTCATAAATCTCATAAATCCTCCCTCCCTTCAAAATTACCCATTTCTGTTAAGGATATCACCATAACTTCTAGTTATCCAGATTTGTTACCTCAAAGTCATCTTTAACTCTTCTCTCTAATAATTAATAATAACAGCAACAACAACAATAGCATTTACATAGCATTTGCTATGTGTGTGGCACTGTGCTAAGCCCTTTACAAATACTATCTCATTTTATCCTCACAATAACCCTGAGAGATAGGTGTTATTATTATCCTTGTTTTCAGCTGAGAAAACTGAGGCAGAAGTTAAGCGACTTGACAAAGTCACATAACTAATAGTATCTGAGGTTGGATTTGAACTGAGGTCTTCCTGACTCCAAGCCCAGAACTCCAGAACTCTCATTATCTGTATCTAATCAACTGCAAAGTCTTATCAATTCTACCTCTATTACATAAATCCCAATCTCTCTAACTGTGGCCATTATGCTAGTTCAGACCTTTCTCATCTCTCTCTGTAACTACTATAATAGCTTTGGAATAGGTTTCTCTCCTCCAGTCCTGCATTTCTCCAACTAAATCTCCATATAGTTGCCAAAAAAATTTTCTTAAGGCAGGACAAATCTAACCATGTCACTAGCCTGCTCAAAAATCTTTAGTTGATTCCTAATGACTGAAGGATAAAAATTTCCGAATTTTGCATTCATGGCTTTCTTACAATGTCTTCTTCCCAGATTTCTTTTCATGCTACTTCATTCTCAAACTCTTTACTTCAGCCAAACTGGATTACTAGCTGTTCCCCAAATTCAGCATTCAATCCCCAAACCTATATGCTTCAAAGTATCTCCCATGCCTGTATTCCTCTTAATTTCTACCTCTCAGAATCTTTGTCTTACTTGAAGGCTCAGCTCAGATGCCACCTTCTCCAAAAAGAAGTCTTCCTTGACCCTTAAACAAATTGTTAATGTTTTCTCCCTCCTCAATTTAGTCTGTATTATGTCCATGTTCGTTTTATATTCCTCCATCTAGTACAGTTGCTAAGCAACTGATTCTTTTGTTGTTTGTATTCTCAATGTAGTACACACATAGGAGCCCTTTAATAACTCTTCATTGCATTGAATTGAGCAGGAAGGTGTTTTTTGTTGTTTTTAATGTACTTAAGAGTTATTTTCTCATACTTATAAGCTCTATATAGTTTAGAAGATTGAAAACAAAAGAGGAAATCCTATAGAGTCCAAGCCTATGTGAACACATTTTTTAAATCGAATTAAATATTAAAAACAACTTACCTCCCAGTAGCATCTTATCCCTAGTCTTCAAGCACAGAAACTTGAGCCAGAATCAGTAAGAGTGAAACAGAACATCAGAAGTCTCCAAAACTTTAATCCCATACAAGACAACATGAATACAGGCACGTGCATGCACATACATGTGCAGGCACATACACAGACACAAACATATACAATTTTTTAGTAGCATAGGATTAGCTTTTCACTTATGACATCATAATTGGTACAGACACATATAAAGATTTAATATTTGCCAAAGGTTCCCATTTTTTGAGCAGCTGCTCAGAAATGAGCAACTGCTCATTTTCCGAATATGAAAGAAGGTTATTTTCCTGAAAGAATAAGAGAAAAGGGGAGGGAGGAGAGGAAAAGCACCTACCACTAATCAAAACAGTATCCCCCTTAATGACCATTACAGCAGCATCCACAAAGGTAAGGCATCTACAATGAGGAGGTTAGGTAGCACAGTGAATAGAAAGCAGGGCTTGGAGTCAGAAGGACATGAGTTCAAATCTAGCCTCAGCCACTTACCAGCTGTATGAAATTGGGCAAATCACTTAACTTCATTTTACCTCAGTTTTCTCAACTGTAAAATCAGGATAACAACAGCACTTACCCCCCAGTGTTGTTATGAAGATAAAATGAAATATATGCAAAATGCCTAGGACTCCCTAAATGTTAGTTGTAGTTGTTTGTTGTTAATTTAAAGCCTTGTGGGAAATCAGTTTTTGTTTCATATCCAGGATTTTGCCTGATAATATTTATTTTTACAAAAGCAAATGGTGCCAAGTGATTTAAAATGGTTACCCTCACTAGAGGCCAACTGCATATTGGGAGGTGGGTGAGAAACACAGAAGAGTCAAGCAACTTAAAAATAAAATCAAGTGGGTCTTTTTAACAAATAGAGAGGCAGAGAGGTCACTTTCATTAATACATGGCAATATGGTCTTGTCCTGGTGACAAACAAGGGAACTTATTATGGGCCTAAGGTACAATTTGGTTTTCTATAAATATCAGGGATGGTGAATAAGAATTGTTTAAAAAAAAAAAAGAAAAAGAAAAAGGTACCTATCCTATTGGAGTCTACTTGGTTCCCTAATGTGGTCAGTGTTACTGGAGGTGGGTCCAAGGAACTTAAAAATGAACACCTCATCAGTTAGGGGCTGTGCCCTCCCTGCTAGATGAGCGCCAGACAATTAGGAAGTGTTGTTAGAATTCATCTAATCCAAACTCATTATACAGATGGGGAAAAATAAGAATAGGAAAGGGAAAACTGTCTTGCCCAAAGGTCAAGTAAGAGATCTGTGACTCAATCACAGAACCTCTCTTACAAGTCTGACTCTCCAATCTAAAAAAGATTTGTTGAATTAAGTTTTCTAATTATGTACAAAATTAGTAATTTTTGTTACCTGCATAATACATAATTTTAAATATCTTATAGTTCTCATTGAACAAAAGTAAAATTTTAACTGTCCAATGCTAAAGACAGTGTGATTACATATTTAAATTTTTAATAAACTACAAAGTGGATGATCTTTAGGAGCAGATAAGTAATACAGAGGATAAAGCACCAGGCCTGGAGTCAGGAAGATCTAAGTTCAAATCAGACCTCTGACAATTATTAGCGGGGTGACCCTAGGCAAGTCTCTTAACCCTTATTTGCCTCAGTTCCTCATCTGTAAAATGGCAACACATTAGAGAAGGAAAAGGCAAACCACTCCAGTATCTTTGTCAAGAAACCCCATGGACTTTGTCGGTGGAGTCATATAGAGTCAGATAGAGCTGAACAACTGAACGACAACAGATATCTTTATTGGTACTCTAAAAAATTGTGATTTGATTTAGAAATTATGTCTACAGTTAGATTGCTACACTTTAATTTTTTAGTAGTTGATAATTCCTTGAAGCAAAAATGGGTTCATATAACAAACAATTAAAACCTTTCAAAAGCTACGTCTGTAGTATTTCCAATACTGAAATGGTAATGCAAATAGAAGTGAAGGTTTCAACAAGACTGCATGATAAACTGCTTGAAAAGCTATGTAAAGGATTTTTTAAATGCACCGTTCCCCCTTTGAAAAATGTTCTTTAGGTCAGCATTTAAGAAACAAAAAACTATGGATGCTTTTCTATGTAGCTTTTTTTACAAAAGTATATATGAAGTTCCAAAATAAACTAATAAAAAAGCTCTACAGTATTGTTGATTATTTTTGCTAACAAAACTTTCTTTATTTTTAACAGAAGGCAGCTTGTTCACTGCAATGCCTGAAAACACTGAGTTGGTCATTCTTAATTGAGCAATTGGAAAAAAAAGATGCAGAAAGAAAAATAATTCACTGAATTGCTCATGAGGGAAAGCTACAAACCTTACTCTATTTGTAATTAAATCATAAGTTTTTTTTCTACTACCAAATGTTAAATCTCACCTTTAACTCATAATATAAAGTAAATATATTCTGTATTTTCTCCCTGGAGAATCTTCATGTTAAGAAAGATTAGCCATCTTCTAAATACTCCTATGTTTTTCGGTGAAAGTCATAAACTAAATTTCAAATACTCTAAGTAATACAAACTAAAGCAAAAAAATTTTTTTCAGTACTAAATAGTAATAAGATTTCAAAGCCCCCAATTAATTTTTAAAAATATGTAAAACAGCAAATGAAAAAGCCTCAAGCCCAATATGGTGGGATTTGATATATGAATGACTTATGGCTACAGTTAATAAATTCCAGAGGCACCCTATGGCCTCTAGTATCAAATACAAAATGCTCTGCTTGATATTCAAAGTCTTTCATAACCTACCCCCTCTCCTATCGTTCCAGTCTTCTCAAACCTTACTCCCCACCATGTACTCTACAATCTAGTGGCACTAGCCTCATGGCTATTCCATGAACTATATACTCCATACTCCATGTCTTGTCTGGGTATTTTCTCTGGTTGTTCCCCATGCCTGGAATGCTCTCCCTTCTCAACTAACCTAACTATCTTCCCTGGCTTCTTTAAGTTGCAATTAAAATACCATTTTTATAGGAAACCTTTCTGAAGTCCTCTTAATGCGAGTGCTTTCTTTCCGTATGTTAATTATTTCTTATTTATCCTGTATATAGTTTGTTTTGTATATATTCGTTTGCATGTTGTCTCTCCCATTAGATTGTAAGCTCCTTACAAGAACAAGGATTGTCCTTTGCTTCCTGTATCTCCAGCAACTAGCAGAGCACCTGGCAGAAATAGTTACCTAATAAATGTTCATTGATTGATTGATTATGGCTATAGTTATTGGTTATTTTAGCCTACACTGGGTATTGACCACTGGTGCATTCAACTGATCTAATATAGTTACAAATGATAAAAGAATTCCAGGGCTCTCTGTGAGAAGAAGCTTTCCTAAAGCTGGAGAGATATTAATCAATTGTTTCTATCCCCAATCAATCAAGCATTTATTAAGTGCCTGTTATATGTCAGGCCAGGAACTGGGCTAGATGCTGGAAAAACACACACACACACACACACGCGCGCGCGCGTGCGCACACATGCAATCTCTCAGAAGGTTTGCATTTTATCCCTGGAGGCAACATGATATAGTGAAAAATGCACTGGACTTGAAATCTAGAAAGCCTGGTATATGGATCAAGCTGTTTCTGGCACTCACCACATAACACATGCAAGTCACTTAACTTCCTTCAGTTCAGTTTCATCATCTGTAAAATGGAGGAACTATAAGAACTTTATAAAGATTTTTGAAAATCATAAAGAACTAGATAAAAGTTCATTATCAATATTCTTACTGAAATCCAGCTCAAATGCCACCTCCTATGAAAGCTTCCCCTGATTACTGGGGCACACAATTTTTCCCTCCCCTCCTCTGCACTCTGATATTATTTATGTTTTGCATTATTCATTTGGCACTTATCCAGCTGTAGGCTCATGGCAGATCCCAAAATTTTAGACCTGCAAGGAACTTTTTGAAAGATCTTCTAGTAGAGTACCCTCAATTTAAAGATGAGAAAATTGAGTCCCAAAAAAGTGAAAGGACTCACCAAGGTCACAGGTGATAAGTGGTAGTGAGGTGTAGAACCCAGATTATTTTATTCTTACTTAGTGTTCTTTCCACTACACAAGTTATTTCTCTTCTAAAACACTGATTTTTCCCTATGAAACAGCTTTTGTATCAGCCTCACCTTTCTACTCATCACATTATCTAGAATCTCCTCATTCTGCATTCAGATTACTGCAATATCCTAACTTCACTCTGTTTCCATTTTCTCCCCAACTCTAATACTGCTGCCAGATACATCTATCTAACACCTACCTCACAGGGCCGTTGTGAGGATCAAATGAGGTAATATAATTAATTAAAATGCAAACCATAAAATACGATATAAATGTGAGTAGTTATAATGATGATGATGGTGGTGGTGGTGGTGGATAGATGGTGATGATGATGATGATGATGATAATGATGACAACAATGATGATTATGATGATGATGACAGGCCATTACTACATAATGAAACTTTGGCCCAAATAGCAATTCTGGGTCTGATAGGTATTCCAAAAAACAGGTAATTTATAATATGGTTAATTCACATAAAATTAATTATGAGATTATGGCACATATTTTTTCCATATTAAGAAGATATAAACCATGTATAACTACTGTTCAACATTCAACCATCACATATTGTATCTAGTATAATTTTTGTGAAAGGAGAGCACAGTATATATAGAATCATAGGATTATAGATTTAGGGCAGGAAGAGCTCTCAGAGGTCATCAAGTACAACTCCCTCATTTTACATTATGAGAAAACTGATGCCCAGAATAATTAAATGGCTTCATGGAATCAGAATTTGAGAGTGAAAGGGATCTCTGAAGCCATGTAATCCAGCCTCTACCAAAAAGGAATCTCTACTATAATACAACTAATAAGCAGTCATCTAGCCTCGACCTGAAGAACTTTCCCATATCATCCCCTCCAAAAGGGGATAATGAATAAGTTTTTCCTTTTTTTTCTTAAGACCAAGGCCATTGCAGGAAGGGAAGGGGGAATTGATATTTTCTTAACATTTAAAAAACTTTTTCTAACACAATGTCAAAGATGTGACTTGAACTCAGATCTAGTAGAGTATCCAGGTAGACTGATCTCAAAGTCCCAACACAGCCAAACCTCCCCCTGATGTATGACTTCCCCAAAGTCACACATGTAGTAAGTGGCAGAGTAAGAATTTGAACCCAGGTGTCAGAACCAAATGCAATGCTCTTGATATTTCCAATAAGAAATAATAAATCCTATCCTTGATCTTATGGAGCTTAAGGATGAACACAGACATGAAATAATTGCAAACTTTTCAAAACATCATAAGAACAATGTAAAATTATTTCACACTAATACATTCATAATTGCTGGGCTTTAGGATTAAGGAATACTTTGAATTCTGTAAGTAGGGTCTAGTGTCCATGTTTTTAAATCAAATCAACATTATTTATTGTGCACATAATATGTGCAACTCATTGTATTAGGTGTTAAGGTATACAAGTGTAAAGCCTGATCTCTATCCTCACATCAAAGGACCAGGATGTGGGAAGAATTTCATGAGCAAAAAAGCACTGAGATGAATTCAAATAAATTGAACCATGGGACTTTGGAAATGTGTTGGGAAGGATGAAAAGGGGATGAAGTTGATGACTAATTGATAAGGACTATAAATACTAGGATTAGGGTTTAGATTTTACAAGATGGGCAAAGGAAAGTGGTTCATATAATACCCAGAATAAGGAAATGGTACAATTTTTTTAAAAGGTTTTCAGTAGACTATTTTGGCAATTTGTACAGGATGGATTGAAATGGACAAGAAATTAGATACAGAAAGAAAATCTAGGAAATCTGATCTCCATATCCTTTTCTATAACACAAAACTTTAGGAATAAGACAATAGACAAAAACTTGTTAAAGAACTTGTTACTGCTTCAAAGAGCATTAACCAATTCTTATTAGCTGCACTTTACAAAGATTCCCTAATATTTTTGCTCATTTGACAAGTGAGAATTGTGTTACCTTAATTTTCTATGACTATACAGTATGTCAAAGGGAAAAACAGGATTGGAATGCTGAGATGAACTCCAAGCCCAGGTTCATTACTTGCATTACATGGCAGAAAATTTACTTGAAAAGGTATCACATGAAAAAAGAAGTAACACAAGTGATCAGAAAAAAAGTAGGAGAGACTGGTTCTAAAGACATCATTACTATTTGTTGAGTTTTTCAAGCAATTACAGAACATGATTCTGTCAAAAATGCATCTTACATCTGTCCTCTGGTAGTGTAGTGAAAATACCACTGGATTTGGAATCCGAAGATTTGAGTTGTTATCCTGGCTCTGACTTATAACTCTGTTCGACTTTATGTTGGTCACTGTGCCTCCCTGAACCCCAGTAACAATAAATAAGGGAAGTGATCTAAAATGTCCCTAAGGTCCACTCCAACTGAATCCTGTGACCTGTTTCCCAGTGCCTCTACCATTTATTCAGGTCCTCAGGTCACTGCTTATCTTATTGCAATAACCTGCTAACATTCTCTATATTACCAATCTATCCTACACATCACTGGCAGAAAAATCTTCCTGAGGGAACATATCTGATCATAACTGGCTAAAAAACCTTAAATGGCTCACTATTGCTTTATAAGATAAATTCCTAACTTCATAGCATGTAATCCAAAGACTTTCCCAACTCAGCACCATCTTATTCTTCCAGGTTTATCTCCCTTTACTCAATTCCCACTCACTGTCCTCCCAAAACATATTATCCATTCCTACCTCCCAGTCGTTGTTTACACAGGCCCCCTCCACCTAAAACATCTTCCTTCCTCTCCCAACTCCTATTGAAATCTTGCCTATTCTTCAAACGCTAACTCTGTCTGCTATGAAGTCTATTCTTTTTATTATAAAATTAAAAAAGTAACAAAACATTTTCCATTTATAAAAAAAAAAGATTGTATATGAAGCTATAAATCTTTACTATGCACAGACTGTTTTTCAAGGATATATCAAATTTAATGAGAGTACAATTACTTTCTCTGCTTGTCTATCTTCCCTTCTGGAATTCGACTCTTCTCTATGTATTTTTTAATGTTTCATTGACTTTCTTTTTCTTGCAACACAATCACTACCTACTTACCTTCTCCCCAAAATTCTTTCTCGTCCACACCTAAAAATCCCTCCTTTATAAATAAGCATAATCATGCAAAACAAACTCACATGTCTCATTCTATACCTTTAATCCATTAGTATCTGCAAAGTATGGGAGCCATGCATTTTTCTAGTCATGAGTTAAACAGTTACATATATCTATATATAAACATTTATGTTTGTATATACACAAAAATATGCATATATGTATATATCTGGACATAAGTCAATGTGGGAATTTGTTTTATTTGTCTGCATATTTGTTACAAGGGGTTTTTTTTCCTATTTTTTCCAATAAAGGGGAAAAAGTAAAAGCAAGAAAATAAATCTGTGTACATTTTAAAATTTATTTAATGATAAATAATATTTTAATTATTTAATTATATTAATTACATGTTAATTATAACTATGTTATTTAATAATATAATCACATATCATATTACATAAGAATTATGTATAATTATAATATTTAATTATGTTAATTAATATAAAATAATGGTTATTTAATTAATAATAAATAATATTAATTATAATTATTTTGTTTTTTAAAACATTATTATTGTCACTGTATAAATTGTTATACAAGTTCTGCTCACTTCACTATGCATCAAGTCTTCCAAGGTTTCTCTAAATCTATTCCTTTAGCTGTTTTTTAGAGCAAATATTTTATAATATTCATCAACAGAAGTTAATGACTCCATTAGACAACAAGAACTATTAAAAGTCAAAAAACTAAAAAAAAAATAGAAAACTATCAAAGCTACATTTTCAAAACAAGTAACCTGAAAAAGAGATCAAGGAGAGATAATTTTAGAAACCACCTGACTACCTAAAAGCTATGAAAAAGAGAGGGTACAGATAACATGTTTCAAGGAATCATTAATGAAAACTGCTTAAATCTATTAGAATCAGAAGGAAATTTTAAAATAGAAAGAATACACTAGTCACCTCCTGAAAGAACTTCAAAAATTAAAATTCCCAAGAAGATCATAGCCAAAATCTCAGTCAAAGAAAAATAATGAAAGCATACATAAAGAGGTCAAGTACAAAGAAGCCACATTTATATCGCACAATACCTGGCTAACAATTAAGAATAACTTACTCAGCAAAACTGTAATCCCACATAAGAAAGAACGCTAAATTTTGAGTCAGAGAGCCAGTGTTTGAGTGCTGGCACTGCCATTTAATAACTGACCTTGGGCAAGTCACTTTATCTTTCTGGGCTTCCTCATTTCTAAAATGAGGGGATTTGACTCAACGACCTCTACAATCCCTTACAACTCTATATCTATGATCCTTTGATTTAATATTGATCTTCCAAAAGTAGTTTTAGATTTCTATTTGTTTCTATAACTAGACGTGCATATGTACAAAAAACACCCTCTTAACTTCATATTAAGCAAATTGTGAAAAATGTAACATAGATCATAAATTTTAATGTTATTTTTCTTATAAATGAGCAATGGTTTTAAAATTAAGGTTTTTTTCTGGTTTATTTCAATCACTGGTTTTGTTTGTTGATTACTTCTGCACTTTGTTCTTCTAGTCAAAGGTTTCAGCTGCTAATAAAAGGTAAGCAAGAAAGGTTAAGTTAAAGGAGCATACCTATTTCTCAGTTGCACGTGGCACCTTCACAAAAAGTGACCTTATATTAGGGCATAAAAACTCAAAACCAAATGCAGAAAATCAGAAATATTAAAATAATCCTTTTCAACCACAATGCAGTAAAAATTAGACTGAATAAGGGCCTTTGAAAGATAGATTAAAAATTGGTTGGAAACTAAACAATCTAATCCTAAAGAATGAGTGGATCAAAGAACAAATCATAGACAATAATCAATAATTTCATCAAATACAGTGACAACAATAAAACCACATACCAAAATGCATGTGAAGCAAGCAAAGCAGTACTTAAGGGAAAATTATAACTCTCAATGATTCAGTCATTTGTCAGTCCTGTCAGACTTTTTATGACCCCATTTGGAGTGTTCTTGGCAAAGATACCGGAGGAGTTTGCCATTTCCTTTTCCAGCTCATTTTCTAGATAAGGAAACTGAGGCAAACAGGATTAAGTGACTTCCTATGGGTAACGCAGTTAGCAAATATCTGGGGATGTATTTGACAACACTCCAGGCCTCATTTTATGAAAAATAATAAACAATTGACTAATTTGGTTTCCAAAAAGAAAGAAAAAAACAAAATAACCAATATCAAAAATTAAAAGGGTGAATACACAACCAATGAAGATGAAATTAAAGCAATTATTAGGAGTTTTTTTGTCCAATTTTATGCCAATAAAACTGACAACTGAAATTGAAGAATATTTACAAATATAAATTTCCCAGTTAAATAAAACAGGAAATAGAATACTTAAATCTGTCTTAGAAAAAAAATTGAACAAGTCATAAATACAGTGAGGAAAAAAACCTGAGAACCATATGCATTTACAAGTGAATTGTACCAAACATATAAAGAAAAATTAGTTCAAATACTAAATAAACTGTTTGAAAAAGTAGGTAAAGAAGGAGTTCTACCAAATTCTTTCTATGATACAAATATGATTTTGATACTGAAACCAGGGACAGTAAAAACAGAAAGAAAACCACAGGACAATTTCTCTAATGAATACTGATGCAAAAATTATAAATGAAACATTACCAAGGAGATTACAACAATATATCACAAAAATCACACACTATGACCTGCTGGAATTTATAACAGTAATGCAAGTCTGGTTCAATATTAGGAAAACTATCAGCTTAATTGACCATATAAATAATGAAAACAATATAAATCATATGATTATATCAATAAATGTAGAAAAAGCTTTTGACAAAACACAAGACCCAGGACAGTGGATAGAGTACTAGGACTGGAGTCAGGGAGATTCATCTTCCTGAGTTCAAATCTGGCCTCAGACACTTACGAGTTGTGTGACCCTGGGCAAGTCACTTAACCCTGTTTTCCTCAACTGTGAAACAAGTGGAGAAGGAAATAGCAAACCACTCCAGTATCTTTGCCAAGAAATGCCCAAATGGAGTCACAAAGAGTCAAATGTGACTAAAATGACTGGACAACAACAAAAAGAACCGTTGCAAATATTTTTGTACAAGTAGATACTTTTCCCTTTTATCTATCTCCTTTTTAAATCTCTTTGGGATACATACCCTCCAACACTTGCCATTTTCCCCTTTTGTCATATTAGCCAAACTGGTCTCGGTATGAGGTGGTACCTCAGAGTTGTTTTAATTTGCATTTCTCTAATCAATAGTGATTCGGAACATTTTTCCATATGTTACAAAGTTTCGATTTCTTCATCTGAAAACTGCCTGTTCATGTCATTTAATCGTTTATCAACAAATTCTTCCCCAGTTTTCTGCTTTCCTTTTAATTCTGATTGCATTGGTATTGTTCGTACAAAACCTTTCTAATTTTATATAAATAAAATTATATATTTTATATTTTGTAATACTCTCTATATTTTCTTTGGTCCTAAAGTTTTCCCTTACCCATAGATCTGACAGATAAACTTTCTCTAACTTGTTTGTGCTGCCACCCTTTAGGTATAAATTATGGACCAATTCTGACCTTATCTTGTTATATGGTATGAGATACTGGTCTATACCTGGTTTCTACCATATTATTTTCCAGTTTTCCCAGCAATTTTTGTCAAATAATGAATTATTCCAAAATTTTAGATTTTGGGGTTTGTCACATACTAGATTACTACAGTCATTTACTGTAATATAATTTGTGCCTAATCTATTCCACTGATCCACAACTCTATTTCTTAGCAAGTACCGGATTGTTTTAATAATTAATATTTTATTATACAGTTTTAGTTTGGGAACAACTAAAACACCTTAACATTTTTTCTTTGATTCTCTTGATATACTTGACCTTTTGTTCTTCAAGAGGAATTTTTAAATTTTTTTCTGCTCTATAAAGTAATTTTTGATAGCTTAAGTGGTATGACACAGAATAAACAGATTAATTTAGGTGGAATTGTCATTTTTATTATATTGGCTCATCTTACCCATGAGCAATAATAATTTTTCCAATTGTTAGATCTGACTTTATTTGTGTGAAGTGTTTTGGAGTTGTGTTCAGTTGGGTTTGTCTTGGTAGGTACACTTCCAAGTATTTTATAGTAACTACAGTTATTTTAAATGGAATTTCTTTTTTCATCTCTTGTTGCTATACTTTGTTGGTAATATATAGAAATGATGATGATTTATGTGGGTTTATTTTGTATCCTGCAATTTTGCTAATTTGATTATTTCAAACAGTTTTTAGCTGATTGTCTAGGATTCTCTAAGCATACCATCATATCATCTGCAAAGAGTGATAGCTTTGTTTCCTCATCGCCTATTTAATTTCTTTTCTTATTGCTATAGCTAACATTTCTAGTACAATATTGAATAATAGAGGTGATAATGAGCATCCTTGTTTCCCTGCTTACATTGGGAAGTCTTTTAGCTAGCTTATCCCCATCACAGATAATGCTTGCTGATGGTTTTAGATAAATATTACTTATCATTTTAAGGAAAACTCCATTTACTCTTATGCTCCGTGTTTTTAACAGGAATGGGTGATGCATTTTGTCAAAGGCTTTTCCTGTATCCACTGAGACAATCATGATTTTGTTTGTTTTGCTATTGATATGGTCAGTTATGCTGACAGTTTTTCTAATACTGAATCAGTCCTGCTTTCCTAGTATAAATCCCACCTGGTCATAACGTATGATCCCTGTGATAAATTGCTATAACCTCTTTGCTAGTATTTCATTTAAAATTTTTGCATCAATATTCATTAGGGAAATTGGTTTACGATTTTCTTTCTCTGTTTGGCTCTTCCAAGTTTAGGTATCAGCACCATATTTATGTGTCATAAAAGGAATTTTGTAGGATTCCTTCTTTGCCTATTTTTCCAAATAGTTTATATAGTATTGCGATTAATTTGTTCTTTAAATATTTGGTAGATTTGACTTGTGAATTCATCTGGCCCTGGGGATTTTTTCTTAGGATTATTCATTGATGGCTTATTCAATTTCTTTTTCTAAGATTGGGCTATTTAAATATTCTATCTCTTCTTCTGTTATACTGAGTAATTTATATTTTTGTAGATATTCATCCATTTCACTTAGATGGCCAAATTTATTGGCATATAATTGGGTAAAATAGCTAACAATTGTCTTAATTTCTTCTTCATTGGTGTGAATTCACTCTTCATTTTTGATACTAGAAATTTGGTTTTCTTCTTTCCTTTTTTAAATCAATCAATGGTTTACCTGTTTTATGGGTTTTTTCATAAAACCAGTTTCTAATTTTTATTAATCAATGGTTTTCTTACTTTCAATTTTATTCACCTCTCCTTTGATTTTCAGGATTTCCAATTTAGTGTTTAACTGGGGATTTTTAAATTTGTTCTTTTTCTAGTTTTTTTAGTTGCATGCCCAATTCATTGATGTACTCTCTCTATTTTATTGATGTAAGCAATTAGAGATATAAATTTTCCCCAGAGCATCACTTTGGCTACATCCCATAAATTCTGCTATGTTATCTCACTGTTGTCATTTTCTTTAATGAAATTATTGCTTGTCTCTATGATTTGTTTTTTGACCCACTTATTTTTTAGGATTAGATTATTTGGTTTCCAATTAATTTTTAATCTTTCTTTCCACTGTCCACTATTAAATGTAGTTTTTATTGCAGTATGATCTGAAAAGGATACATTTACTGTTTCTGCTGTTCTGTATTTGGTTGTGAGGTTTTTATGTCCAAATACATGGCCAATTTTTGTGTAGGTACTGCTGAGAAAAAAGACATATTCCTTTCTACCCCATTCAATTTTCTTCAGAGAGCTATCATACCTAGCTTTTGTTAGAATCTTATTCACCTACTTAACTTCTTTATTATTTTTTAGTTAGATTTATCTAGTTCTGAGAGGGGAAAACTGAGGTCTCTCACTAGTTTCTATTGTCTATTTCTTCCTTTAATTCATTCAACTCTCCTTCAAAAACATAGATGCTATATGATTTGGTGCATATAGGTTTAGTATTGATATTACTTCATTGTGTGTGGTACCTTTCAGCAAGATATAGCTTCCTTCTTTTTCTCTTTTAATCATATCTAGTTTTGCTTCTGCTTTGCCTGAGATCATTCTTGTTATCGTTGCTTTCTTTGCTCCAACTAAAACATAATAAATTCTACTCCAACCCCTTACCTTTCCTTTATTTCTCTCTGTTTCAGATGTGCTTCTTGTAAACAACACATTGTAAGATTCTGGTTTTTAATCCATTTTGCTATCTGCTTCCATTTAATGGGTGAGTTCATCCCATTCACATTCACAGTTATGATAACTGTGTATTTCCCTCCATGCTATTTTTCCCTTGTTTATCCCTCTTCTCCCTCTTACTTTCACCCTTTCCCTCCTCACAAGTATTTTACTTCTAATCACTGCTTCTCTCTATCCGCCCTCCCTTTTACCAGTTCGCCTCCCCTTTCTATTATCCCCATCCCTTTTTGCTTCCTTATAGGGTAAGACAGATTTCTGTATCCAACTGAGTATATATGTTATTCACTCTCTGAACCAATTCTATTGAGGGTTAAAGTTTAAGCTTTGCCTGCCACACCCTCCCATCTTCCACTCCATTATAACAGCTCTTTTATGCCTCTTTTATGTGAAATAATTTACATCATTCTATCTCACCCCTTTCCTCCTCTTTCCAGTGCAATCTTCTTTTTCACCCCTTTATTTTATTTTCTGGGGGTATCACCCTGTCAAAGTCACCTTGTATCCGTACTTTCTGCCTACATATACTCCTTCTAATTGCCCTTATAGTAATAAAGTTCTTAAGAGTTATAAATATTATCCTGCCATATAGAAATATAAAATAGTTTAACCTCACTGAATCTCTAATGTTTTCTCTTTTTTGTTTCTTTTTTACCTTTTTATGTTTCCCTTGAGTCTTGTATTTAGAGGTCAAATTTTTTATTCAGCTCTGGTCTTTTAATTAGGAATGCTTTCATTAAATATCCATTTTTTTTTCCCTCAAAGATTCTATTCAGTTTTGCTGGGTAGGTGACTCTTGGTTGTAATCCTAACTCCTTTGCCTTTCAGACTACCATAATTCAAGCCCTTTAATGTGATTTCCAAGATTCTTTAATGTGTAATCTGCCAAATCCTGAGTAATACTGATTGTAGCTCCACAATATCTGAATTGCTTCTTTTTGGCTTCTTACAGTTCTTTCTCCTTGATCTATGAGCTCTGGAATTTGCCTATGATGTTCCTGTGAGTTTTCATTTTGTGATCTCTTTCAGATGGTGATTGGTGAATTGTGAGGGATTGTCTGATGTTGGCTACTGCCAAGTGAGGGTTGTGGCAAGATGGGGTAGGAACAAGATATTAGGAAGTAACCGGAGCTCATGCTCCTGAGGCAGTGGGCAGTGCTACGTGGAGCTGTGATAGCTGGAGAAGGAACAGGATACAAGGAAGTAGCTGGAGCATGTGCTCCTGAGGCAGGGGGCTGTGCCACGTGGGAGTGGGACGGCAGAGAATGAGTTCCTTTGTCTAGCCCCCTCCCTAGGTACAACGCTAACCCCAGACGCCTCCTTCCTGTGTCCAAACCTGACTTCCTGGGTCACGTACTTTCCCTTTGTGTAGCACTGACCCCAGACGCCTCCCTCCTGTATCTGGTCCTAGCCTCCTGCATCACTTCCTCTCCCTTGGTGCACTAAACCCAGACATCCCCTTCCGGTATCTGATCCTACAATCAATGACTAGTAGGCGGGCTGAGGAGGAGGGGCTAAGTAGGTACCTAAGGAACAGTAGAGATCGGAGCTCTCTCTCTTTTGCTCCTGCTCTCTTGCTCTGGCCTTCCTGCTTGGCCTTGCTGTGATGGCCTCTGAATAAAGCTCCAGTGTTGGCACCTCCTGATCGGCTCGTCTCTGTGTGTTTATTCGGGTGGGCACCGAAGACTGGTAAGTAGTATGACTCTGGCAGCCTGCTTCTTATAGGAGGAGAGTGTACGGCTCGGCCGGCACAGTGAATTCTTTCAATTTCTATTTTGCCCTCTGGTTCGAGTATATTAGGGCAGTTTTCCCTGATAATTTTTTGAAAGATGTTGTCCATGCTTTTTTTTCCCCCCAATAATAGCTTTCTGGGAGTCCAATAACTCTTAAATTATTTCTCCTGAATTTATTTTCTAGGTCAGTTGTTTTTCCAATGACAAATTTCACCTTTTCTTCTTTTTTTTTTTACTTTTTATTTTGTTTCATTGTATCTTAATGTCTCATAGCTTCCACTTGCTCAATTCTAGTTTTTAATGAATTATTTTCTTCAGTGAGTTTTAGTACTTCTTTTTCCATTTGGTCAATTCTATTTTTCAGGCAGGTATTTTCTTTGGTGAATTTTTGTATATCTTTTTCTATGCTTTTGACTCTTTTTTTCATGATTCTCTTGCATTACTCTCATTTCTTTTCCCAATTTTTCTTCTATTTATCTGATTTACTTTTTTAAATCTTTTTTGCGCTCTTTCAGGAGTTCTTTTGTCTTGTTCTAAGTTTATGCCTTGATCCTCCCTGTCACCATAGTAACTTTCTATAGTCAAGTTCTTTTTTGGTTTTTGGTCTTTTTTTCTACACAATTTATGACTTGGTGCTTTTATGTGAGAGTTGGGCTCTGGTTTTGCACTGTCCCTAATTTTATGTATTGGGACTCAAAGTCTTGCTGCTTGCTTTCACTGGGCTTCAGGGCCTAGCTATTTGCTTGCACCGAAGGGGAGGCTTCCCTTCTGACTTGTATAGGGGAGGTTGGGGGAAGAGGGCCTCCCGGTTGGAGAGGTTTCATTGCTAGTCTTTTGCTTTTCTGTATTTGGCTGTGAGGTTTTTATGTCCTAATATATGGTCAATTTTTGTGTAGGTACTTTTGAGAAAAAGGTATATTCCTTTCTATTCTCATTAAATTTTCTCCAGAGAGCTATCATATCTAACTTTGTTAGAATTTTATTTACCTCCTTAACTCTTTCAAAGGGCACAGCCTTGCTGCTGGGTTGCTATGGAAACAGAATCTTTCTGCTCAGTGGCCCTGGAGGAGTGAACTTGTTGCTAGGGGGTGGGGGTGGGGGGTGCTATGGAAATAGGGCGCCTCTGCTGGAGGGCCTCAGAGTCATGGTCTTCTTGCTGGTGGGCCCTAGGGGCGAGGTTTCATTGTTGGCCAGCCCTGGGGCAGGGCCTTACTACTGGTCAGCCCTGGGGTCAAGGCCTTGTTGGTGGCCTATGCTGCAGATGGGACTGCTGGGGTGGGGGTCTTGCTGTGCTGCACAGACTGCTAGCTTGGAGTGGTGGGGAAGAGTGCTGGCTTGCTGGTAAATTGCCCCAGGCTTGGAGCCTTGCTGCAGGCCCCTTGCTGTGAGGCTAGCTGCTGCTCTTGGATTTCACTCCCTTCTCACCCTTGTGATACAGATCTTTCCTGCTGTGCTGATAAGCTGCTTCCCTGCTCCTAGATCAATTCTGAGTCTGTTTTCCAGCTGTTTGGAGGGAAATTTGGGAGGGCTCCAGGGAGTTCCTTCCTCACTCCGCAATCTTGACACCTTCCAGCCTACTTCTTGAAACTGGACTTTATGTTATGGGTTCTGAACACTTCTATAGGGGTATCCAGCCTAAGCTTCTGACCTCTTACTTCTTCCCGCTGCCTTCACAGCTCTGGCTTAGGGCCTACAATCTTTCATTGCTCCCAAAGTGGTGTGAACCAAGCAAGATCTACTCGCTGTCCTTCTGTTCCAAGTTCTACAAGTTCCTGATCCAGATTTAGATCTGGCTTGGGTTGGGAATTTCAGTAGACAACATTGGCTGCTGGCCTGTCACTGTTAGCATACTCAGAGACTCAGCAAGTTTAGAGCAAACTAAACTACATGCTCCCCCCTTTGGTCTGAGACTCCTAAAATATTCCAGGGCAGGCTTCCATAATGGGCTTGAGGCTAATACTGAATTGCTCTTCTCTTAGAATCAGAGGTACACATCTATGTTTTGTTTCTATAACTTGTTCCTTGTTCAGCTAGGGCCCATGCTTGCAACCACTCCTATCCACCCTGGATCTGTGACTCAAAACTGGAGACTGAACAACAGAGCTGCCAGTTAACACCTCTTTTTGTACTAGCACAGTGATCTCCTATGATCTCTTTCTCCCCCAGAGCTTCTTGCCCTAGTGGCGTTATGGTCATATTTCAATCCTGGCACTGGAATGTTATGTGCCATGCACATGCTCCTGGTCAAATCCTATACCCAGCTTCTAAAGATTGGTTTGCCTCAGTTTTCTCAACTGTAAAATGGGGATAATAATAGTACCTACTCTATTGTGAGGCTCAAATGAGATATTTGCTTTGCAAAGCACTTACCATAGTACACAACATATAGCAGGCACTATGTAAATATTTATTCCCCACTGCCCTTGGCCCCATAAAGGAAATAATGAGGATGATAATTCTATTAGATCACATATCAACCCTATGGTCAAGATAAAAATAATTATACAAATATGCCCTAGGAAAAGCAACCAGGACTACTCTTTATCTCTTACAAGCAGCCAGAAAGAAACAATTTAAATAATGTGGAACCACAGTCAGGATTATACATGCTTGCAGTAATTTCTCCTTGACCTGATAATTTTGGAATTTGGCTACAATATTCCTTAACATTTTCAATTTGAGATCTCTTTCAGGGGAGATGATTGGTGGATTCTTTTGATGACTAGTTTACCCTCTGTTTCTATGATATAATGTTGTGTATCAATGCCCTCAGTAAGAGAGGCCACTTTCAGGTCTCTGTCCCCCTATAATGTGTCAGTATGAGGAAGCTGGAGTAAAAGCACTTTTTTTTCTTTCTTTTGGAATATTCCCCCTTATATGTTATCATTTAAGTTGTAAGAGACCTATTACAGTACAGGGAAAGAAGGGAGGGAAATAAGCATTGCTTGAACCTTACTCTCATCAGATTTGACTCAAAGAGGGAATAACATAATCAGTTAGGTATAGAAATCTAACTCACCCTATAGAAAGTAGGAGGGGAAAGGGGAAAGAAAAGGAGGTGGTAGACAGAAGGGAGGGAAGAAGTAGGAAGGGGAAAGAGGAAGAAAAGGAAAGGGATTAATAGGAGGGAGGGAAGATTGAGGAGTAGTCAAAAGCAAAACTCTTGTGAGGACAGAAAGGAAAAAAGGAGAGAGAAAAACATAAACAGGGAGGTGGGGGGGGAAATAGGATGGAGAGAAAGAAGCAGATAGTAATCATAACGTGAATATGAATGGGATGAACTCTCCCATAAAACAGAAGCAGATAGCAGAGTAGATTAAAAAACATAATCCTACAATATGTTGTTTCTAAGAAACATATTTGAAGCAGAAGGAAACACAGAGTACAGGTAATGGGCTGGAGCAGAATATATTATGCTTCAGCTGAAGGTTAAAAAAAAAAAGCAGAGATAGCAATCCTGATCTCAGACAAAACAAAAGCAAAAATAGATCAAATTAAAAGAAATAAGGAAGGAAACTACATCCAGCTAAAAGGTACCATAGACAATGAAATGATATCATTACTTAACATATATGCACCAAGTGGTACAGCATCCAAATCCTTAGAGGATCAGGGAGTTACGAGAAGAAATAGACAACAAAAATGTACTAGTGGGGGACCTCAACTTCCCCTCTCAGAACTAGATAAATCTAACCACAAAGTAAACAAGAAAGATGTGAAGGAGATGAATAGAATTTTAGAAAAGTTAGATATGGCAGACCTTTGGACAAAACTGAATGGGGAAAGAAAAGAATATACCTTTTTCTCAGTGGTACATAGCACCTACACAAAAACTGACCATGTACTAGGTCATAAAAACCTCACAATCCAGTGCAGAAAGGCAGAAATACTAAATGTATCCTTTTTATATCATGATGCAGTAAAAATCATATGTAATAAAGGGTCATGGAAAGTTAGACTAAAAATTAACTGGAAATTAAATAAACTAATTCTAAAGGATGAGTGGGTCAAATAACAAATCATAGAAACAATCAATAACTTCATCCAAGAGAATGACAATAATGAAACAACATACCAAAACTTAGGGGACGCAGCGAAAGCAGTTTTTAGGGGAAGTTTTATATCTCTCAATGCTTACATGAATAAAATAGAGAGAGTGAAGATCCATGAATTGAGTTTGCGACTTAAAAACCTAGAAAAACAACAAATTTAAAATCCTTAATTAAATACCAAATTAGAAATTCTGAAAACTAAAGAAGAAATTAAGAAAACTATTGAACTAATAAATAAAACTAAGAGTTGGTTTTATGAAAAAACAATAAAATAGATAAACTTGTGGTTATTTTGATTAAAAAAAAAAGACTGCAACCAAATTACCAGTACCAAAAAAGAAAAGAGTGAATTAACCATCAACAAAGAGGAAATTAAAACAATCATTAGGGGCTATTTTGCCCAACTGTATGCCAATAAATTTGACAATCTTAGTGAAATGGATGAATATTTACAAAAATATAAACTGCCCAGATTAACAGAAGAGGAAATAAAAATACTTAAATAACCTCATCTCAGAAAAAGAAATTGAACAAGCCATCAATGAACTCTATTTGAAAAATTCCAGGGCCAGATGTACAAGTGAATTCTATCAAATATTTTAAGAACAATTAATTCCAATACTATATAAACTATTTGGGAAAATAGGTGAAAGAGTCCTACCAAATTATTTTTATGATACAGACGTGGTACTGATACCTAAACCAGGAAAAGTCAAAACAGAGAAAAAAAATTATAGACCAATTTCCCTAATGAACACAGATGCAAAAATTTTAAATAAAATATTAGCAAAGAGATTACAGCAACTTATCTTGAGGATAAGATACTATAAGCAGGTAGAATTTATACCAGGAATGCAGGACTGGTTCAATATTAGGAAAACTATCAGCATAATTGATCATAACAACAAAACTAACAAATCATATGATTATCTCAATAGATGAAGCAAAAGCTTTTGACAAAATACAACACTCATTCCTATTAAAAACACTGGAGAGCATAGGAATACATGGAGTCTTCTTTAAAATGATAAGCAGCATTTATCTAAAACCATCAGCAAGTATTATACGTAATGGGGATAAGTTAGAAGCATCTCCAGTAAGATCTGGGGTAAAACTAGGATTTCCATTATCACCACTGTTATTTTTTTTTACATCAAATTGAAAAGTTTTTGCACAAACAAAGCCAATGCAACCAAGATTAAAAGGGAAGCAGAAAGCTGGGAAACAATTTTTTACAGTTAGTGTTTCTGATAAAGGCCTCATTTCTAAACACATATAAAACTGAGTCAAATTTATACGAATACAAGTTATTCCCCAATTGATAAATGGTCAAAGGATATGAACAGGTAGTTTTCAGATGAAGAAATTAAAGCTATCTATAATATGAAAAAACGCTTTAAATCACTATTGAATAGAAAAATGAATTAGAATTAGCTAGCATGACAAAACAGGAAAATGATAAATGTTGGAGAAGATGTGGGAAAACTGGAACATTAATACACTGTTGGTGGGGTTGTGAACTGATCCAAACATTCTGGAGAGCAATTTGGAACTATGCTCAAAGGACTATAAAAATGTGCATACTCTTTGACCCAGTAATACCACTTCTAGGTCTATATCCCAAAGAGATTATAAAAATGGGAAAAGGACCCACATGTACAAAAATATTTATAGTGGCTCTGTTTGTGGTGGCAAAGAATAGGAAACTGAGGGGATGCCCACCAACTGGGGAATGGCTGAACAAGTTGTGGTATCTGAATGTAATGGAATGCTATCGTGCTATAAGAAATGATAAGCAGGAGGACCTCAGAAAAACCTGGAAGGACTTATATGAAGTGTTGTTGAGTGAAATGAGCAGTACCAAGAGAACACTGCACATAGTAACAGCCACATTGTATGATGACTAACTTTCATAGACTTGACTCTTCTCAGCAATGCTAGGATCTAAGACAACTCCACAAGACTCATGATGGAAAATGCTGTTCACATCCAGAAAAAGAACTATGGAGTCTGAATGCAGATCAGAGCATGCTATTTTCTCTCTCTTTAGTTGCTATTGCTGTTGTTTTATTTTGTTTCTTCTTTCTCATGGTTCCTCCCATTGGTTCTCATTATTCTTTACAACATGACTAATGTGAAAATGTTTAATATGAAAGTATATGTAGATCCTATATCAGATTGCAGGCAGTCTTGGGGAAGGCAGAGCGGAAGGAGGGAGGGGGAGAAAATTTAAAACTCAAAAGCAAATGGAAGTGAAAGTTGAAAACTAAAAATAAATAAATATTTAAAAAAGGAAAAAAAACTATAATGAAATAATAAAAACAATGTATTTTCATAAACGTATCCACAGTAAAATAACATTTAGTTACATATTCTATGGAAGCATTCCCATCTTAAATTTTAGAAAATTTTCAAATATATAGATAGTACTGAAGAGTAGTAGAGGAAACATTAACAGAAATTCGGGTAGAGAGCAGGAGGGACAGTATAATTATATTCATTTTCATGTAAATTACTACCTTTCTCTCAACATACTTACTTCTCATTTGTCTCTTTAATCTCTACACCTGTTAAGTAGGGGTTTTAGGGAGGGAGAAGAAAGGAAAAGTGGAGGGAAAGACTAGGCTACAGAGGTCTAATTCTGTGCACTGAGCAAAGCAACAAAGTTAAAGTCACATCAATGTATAAAGTGTATACAATGTAATATTTATTACCCTTTTGTGCTTAATCAAGCAACTGGTAGAGAGGATGACTAAAAGTCAGATTAGTAAAGAATATATCATAGTTACATAAAAATAATAACAAAAATATTATCAAAACAATTATTGGAAAAGGTTAGAGACAAGGAAGGAATTGATGTAATAAGTACCTCAAAAGAGTTTTAATTAAAAACTAAAGGAGAACTGAGAGTGAGAATTCTTCTACTTTTGGGTGAGCCAATTAAATTTAATTCAACAAGCATTTATTAAGTTCAAGGAACTGAAGACACAAAGGAAAAAAAATAGTTCCTGCTCTAAAGGAACTTATATTTTAATGGAGAGATAAACATTTACACGGATAGATGAATACAACATAATTTGAGGAAGGAGAGAAAAATAACAACTGAAGGATTCAGAAAGCCTTCCTGTAGGATGGACCTTGAAGGAAAGAATGACACTTTGGTAAATGATACTAAATGGAAATAGGGAAAATATGTAACAAGCTATGACTCACTGACAGATAATAGAAACAATCACTATAAAACATTTTTTAGATACAAGACCAATAAGAACAACATCATACACGAAGTCTAGTTTACTTATTGTAATTTGGAATATTCCAAATGCATTAATGCTTCAATAACAGAGAGACAGTATGATGTAGTGTAAAGATGATAGGAGTTAGACTCAGAAAAGACTTCGCTGGGGTAGCTAGGTGGCGCAGTGGATACAGCTCTGGCCTTGGAGTCATAAGGACCTGAGTTCAAATCCAGTCTCAGTGACAGGACACTAGCTGTGTGACCCTAGGCAAGTCATTTAACCCCAACTGCCTCACCAAAAAAAAAAAAACAAAAAAAAAAGACTTGGCTTTGAATCCTTGATCTGACCCTTATTAAACTTGCCCTAGGCAAGTCCTCTAATCTCTGTACCTCTTCAAGTCCCATTTCTGTATGGGAAAATTAATATTCAGATCATCTATATCACAGGATTGTTGTGAGAAAAGCCCTCATTAAACTTAAAGCACTACAGAAATGTGAGTTACAAGAAGAACATATTCTATTGTTTAATTAACAAAATGTCACCTTTAACAGCCTAGAATGTGTCACTCCTCCACCCCCACACCCAATCCTTTTGATATAATTGAAGTAAAGTAAAACAGATTAGGCATGCCATTAAAGAACAGAGTTTTACAGCATCCTCCTCACCAGCATAACACAGAACCACAGTGTGACCTTCTCCAGAATGCTCTGAAGATCACTGGGACAAAAGGATTTTGGTTTGGATCCTGGTTCTGCTTGTTTCTATCTATATAACTTTGGACAAGTCACTGAAACTACCTGGGCCTCAGCTTGCTTCTCTTTTATAAAATGAAGAATCACAGAATTATATACTTAGATCGGAGAATTACCTTAGAGGCCATCAAGTCTAACCCTCTCATTTTACAAATGGAGAAAGTGAGAGACAGAAAGGGTAAGTTGCTTGCTCAGCTACCAAGTCAGCAGCAAAGGGTTGGTCTTGACAATATCTGAAGTCCCTTCAACTCTAAAAATTATAGTCCTTTGTGGGATAAACCTACTTGCTAATCCCACTTCACTACTAAAAAGTATAGACTTTCAAGTCTTCCTCAAATGTATTTTATAATAATATTCATTGGTATGAAGGCTACTGTGAAAGAATGTAATTCTTTAGTCAACCCTTCAGTAGTCTACAAAGTTGACATCCACATAAAGTATGGAAAACCATGTATTTATAGGTGAGATATGTTTAACAAACCACAAATATGAAAAGATTCAATGATAGAATTCTACGAGCTGTTATAACTGTACCTCATTTTTAATATGGCTGGTTGGTTTGCCTCTGGTGCTGTAAAAGGGTTCCTACCTCTCCTCATTTTCTAATCCCCGAGATACAATAAAGTTGAAATATCCTCCTTAATTCCTCTTGCACAAAAAAGAAGTACTTAATAGAATGGTCAGGACTGGAATGGACCTGGAGCAAAATCTTCAAGTGACCTCCATATATGGAAACACAAAATATGAGACCTTCAAATTGCACTGATTGGTTTCTGAATCACTGATAGAAATGCTGAAAACTAGAGACTCAGCAAGCCTACAAATACTAGTTACAGAGCGCTTAAAAAATTGTTACACTATACCCAATTTTGCTAATTAATTTAGATAAATATTTATTATTAAAATGGACAATTTTATTATACATCCTGTGGTATGCTAGAGCTGGTTCATACAAGCTCTAGAGAACTGATCTTCAGTGTGAGCATTTATACTTCAATTAAGCATATAAATCCAGCCTTGATTTATGTTGGTTATAACTTAATAAAGTGATGGAGAAAGATTAAACTCAAAAGTGTTCCATGCATTTCTTTTTGTAGAAAGCCAGGTGTTAATCATTTAACAGCACACCCCATGTGGAAGTTAACACAAAAATATCTGCTACAACTGCAAACATCCTTCTCAGTGCCTAAAATACAAAACATGAAAGAAACAGCGCATAGCAACATTACAGTTATCCCTTCCACATCACAGGGGTTAGCGGCACTGCACCCCTGCAATCTGGAAAATCCACATAAAATTTTTTGACCTTCTCTTCATACCAAAGAAGTCTGAATTTTTTTCTTTTTCTTTTATGGAGCATTTACAGTACCTCATTTGTAAAATCTGAGTTAAGTATTTGGTCATAGCTTCTGCTGGCCTTTGAGTGTCATCTGCAGCTTCTGCAAAACTCCCTGAAAATTCTCATTTAGTTTCTTACGCTGACCCATTATATTCTGAAACCTCAATGGGGAAGGTGATGGGATAACTGGACTCACAATTCAAATCAACCTTTAACTGTTGAAAGAAGTCAAAGAACTGATGTATCCTCAACAAGTTTTCTGCTTTTGCTCTCTCATTTATCTATGTGAATTGGCTGCCTTTGCCTGGAAATAGTTGCCATTAAAACAATATTAAAACTGACATGAAGTGTACAACTCAGTGAATTTGTCCATTCCATTGTCCAAAGAGAAGCTGATTTTGCAACATTTGTCTAGTGAATTACATGGATTTGCCTTTGTTGCTACACTGAACTGTGTGGATTGGTTTTTAAAATGTGCTTTTGTGCAATAGTAAAAGGTTGTCCTCCTAGCAAAGATAGATGGTGGCACATATATAATAGTTCACTTTAAAAGACTGATTTCAAATGTTAGAAGGTTTGCTGAAAAAAAATGTCCAAATTCAGAGTATATCAGAATCAGTGGACAGTGCAACCAGCATTCACTGGTGATATACTTAGGTCTTAGGTCAGGTTGCACTCTGGTGAAATTCCATACATTTCTCAGGAGTAAGGACTGAGCGCAGTTGGTATCTATTGTAATAGCAATTTTCCCCCTAATTTAAAGTTTATTTCTGGATTCAAGCTTTCTGAAAATTGGCACTGAATATACTTTTGATTTTGCAAACATCATCGCGCTCTAAGATTAAGAGTATCTCAGTCTCGATTTAACATATATATACCATTTAATAGAAATGCTTGCAGTGTCCTTGTGCAGATTCAGAAGCTTTTGGGTTGCGTTACTTGACGGGTTGATTATATATAAACTGGGAAACAATCTTCCCAATTTGCTTGTTCTTCTTGGATATCTGCCTGGATCCCACTGGTTGGTCAAATTGATGTTTTAGATACTAACGTACATATGCCCATTATTGTTGATTTAATTTTTATGAGGCATTGCAGGAACAGCTTAAATAAAATGTGGATCTTCTCCTTTCCCTTCCCCATAAATGTTGAAATAGTAATTATATTCTTATTTATCATAAATATCTATGACTGCTATTACACTACCATCTGTTTCTTGTAAATAAAACACTGCAATTTTCAAAGTCATATTTAAATGGTTCTTTGAAAATGGATCTATTTTCACATTCTGAATGGTATTGTTTTTCAAATAAAGGTGAAATCATAAGTAAAAAAAACATTTATTTTATACGTATGATTGTTTTTTAGAACCTACTAACTAACCATGGAAAACAAAATATTATTTAAGTACAGGTATGGGAAATAAGAGAAGAGAGTATTGAAGAAAGAGATGGCTAATCACACAAAATAATGAGAGAAAAAGGTCATAAACTCCTTCTCCCGCACCCTATAGTTGCCAACATCAAGAACATTTAGCAGTAGTTCACAATTCATAGAATCTATTCCCAGAACCAGAATATACAAAATGTAAAGCAGTCTTTGACATACCTTCATGTCCCATTATTGGAACAGGAACTAAAATACAAGACTATAATGATTAAAAAACAACACCCCAAAACACTATTTTCTCTAACAGTATACAAGACATAGTCACATGTCACACTATTGCCTTTCTCATCCTGTGGAATAACTTACAACTCCTTTCTTAGCTATTTAGATACAGTCACAGTGACATGCTGAACATAGAACAATATTCAATAAGTCTCTCAACTGCTATAGCCAGAGGAGAATTGAATAAGCTTTCGATGAGAAAAGAGAATAAAGGTTTTTGGAAGACCAAGGAAGGACAAAGGAACAAGTAGGAACTAGTAAGGACTAGTAGGCATCTTAGGTATCATCTAGTCTCTTATCTAATAAATGAGGAATTTGAAGGCAAGAAAGGTTAATGACAGCATATTTACGATGCTTGGCAAATCTTAAAGCACAATGTAAGTGCTATTACTATTGCTGCTACTGCTATTACTACTACTACCACTACCACTATCACCACTATCACCATCACCCAATGTCACTAATCAGGGAGTATCCTATGGCAGATTGTACAGTGGATTTTTAATGAGGAGATCTAGATTCAAATCCTGGCACTGATATTTTTATCAGCTATGTGACCAGAACAAACTATTTAACAGTTCTGGGCCTCAGTTTTCTTATCTGTAAAACAAAGTTAATAATATTTGCACTATCTGCTTTCTAGGGTAGGCACCGTGAATAAAGTGTCGGGCATGAAGTCAGGAAGACCTCAAGACATTTATTTACTATGTGATTCTGGGGAACTGTTAACTTGTCTAACTCAGTTTCTTCTTTGTAAAGCTCTTAGCACAGTGCCTGAAACAGTGTTCTATAAATTCTTGTTCTCTTTCTGTCTCCCCTTCTCCTCCTACCCATTTGGTAAACCTTACAACATTAAAGAATTGTAAAACAAATTCAACAAATAATTTTATTAAGCATTTATGTGTAAGGCCTTATTCCAGGTTCTGACAATACAAAAGAAAATAAGAGAAGTAGTTATTATTATTCTTGGTTGACATACCTTGCCCTTCTCAATCACTGCTTGTAGTATGGACAGAAAGAAGAGGAGGAAAGGAGAAAGGCTGAAGAAGACTGTTATGAAGAGCTTCAAAAGTCATTTCATAAGTGATCCTGCAGATATTAGGAAGTCACTGGAGTTTAATAAATAAGGGATTGACATTTTTGGACCTGTCTTTAGGAATATCATCTTGATAGCCAAGTGGAGAATGGCCTGGAGTGGGAAGACACTATTGCAACAGTCGAGGCTTGAGGAGATGAGGACTCATACCAGGGTGGTGGCAATGTCAGAAGAGAAAAGTGAGCATGAGAGATGCTGGGGAGGATGAACTGACAAGACTTAGCAATGGGGGTGGTGGCCTAGTGGTGAGATAACTGTCGAGGATGATATGACATCGAGTTTTGAGCCTAAGTGACTGGAAAGATTGTGGAACCCCAGAGAATATAAGCAAAGTTAGGAATGGGAGAAGGTTTGGGGGGAAAATGATAAAGAGTTCTAACTAAAATATATTGGTAAATGGTATAAAATAATGAATAAATGAACCTCAAAACATGTTAAATATTTAAAATTGTAGCTGTCATTCAGTTATTTCAGTTGTGTCCAACTTTTCATGACCCCATTTGGGATTTTCTGAGTAAAGAGTGGTTTGCTATTTCCTTCTCCAGCTCACTTTACAGATGAGGAACTGAGACAGATGGGGTTAAGTGACTTGCCCAGGGTCACATAGCTACTCTGAAGCCAAATTTGAAATCAGGAAGATGAGTCTTCCTGATTTCCTGACTTCAGGTCTAACACTCTATCCACTGCACCACCTAATAGCTCAGCTTGAAGTTGAGACTTGATTAAAAAAATTCATTCAGACATTATTCACAGAAAAACCAAGGCAGCTAGGTGGCACAAGGTATGGAGTGCTGTACCTAGAGTAAGGAAGACCTGAATTCAAATTTCACCTTAAGTACTTACTAGCTATGTGACCTCGGGCAAATCATTTTACTTTTGTCTGCCTCAGTTTTAACAAATGTAAAGTGGGATAATAGCTTCGACCTCCCAGGGTCGTTTTGAGGATCAAATCAGATAATATTTACAAAGTACTTAGCATATGGTACTCTAAATACCTGGAATACAGTAGGTGCTACAGAAATATTAGCTACCATCATTATCATTACTATTGTTATACCAAACTAAAATTCCACTTTGAGCAAGAAGTATGCAAATAATAAATAATTTTAAAATAATGAATAAAGTAGTTTTTCACTACACAAAGCTTCTCTTTGTATGCTCCATTTTCTCAGGCATGCACCCTCAATGAGTCGGTAGCATGTCTTCCCTTACTCTGAAACTCAAATAATAAAATGTCTCATTTTGACAAAAAAATAGTATAACCAACACATGTTTATAGTCATTGTCACAGAAAGAAGCTACACAGCTGTTTTCAAAAAACTAGCCATAAGAGAAATTGTTACATTTTTAGTAGGTGGAGGGAAGTAGAAAGAGTAGGGCAAATTATGAGGGACTGCCTAATTGTTGGTTTAACTGTCAAAACACTTTCAGACTTCACTGAACTGGAATTTCTGGTACATCTTTCCCTACACCATAATTATGCCCCCAAAATATCAATCAATTAGTATGCAAGAAGAGCTTAAGAAATAGTATGAAAACATTTAGGAAACATTCCAGTTATACTTTACTTGAAAATTACACATAAACCAATATTGCAGAAATTAAAATTTTTTCCCATTTGTTATAATTTTATAGATTCTTTATCTTCATTATCAAAATCATTTTCAACTGGATCTCCTAACACTTCAAATTTATTTCATTTCCCTTTCCCACATGAACACTAAGTCAAATGATCTGTAAAAATATAAAAAAAAAAAAAACTAAACTAGAATGCCCAAGGGAAGTGTCTCTTTAAAAAACAAACAAGTACATTCTCTAGTAAAGTAAGAATCTTTTTATGATGCTAACATCTGGTGTCTGACTCCCTATTTGCAGGTTTCCTTCTTCAGTGTGTCCCCATTTTTACAGATGAAGACCTGAGGCAAATAAGGGTTAAGTGACTTGCCCAGGGTCACACACAGACAAGGGTCTGAGGCCAAATTTGAACTCAAGTCTTCCTAACTCCAGGCCCAGTGCTCTGATCTGTACAACCACCTTATGAAGTTTGAAATTCAGGTATTATTATTGCAATTTCACATATGAAGAAACTCAGGTTAAAAGTAATTTTTCTAAAGTTGTATTTTAATATAATAAATGAGAATCTTACTTAAACCCATATTTCCTTACACTAAATCCTGGGCTCTTTACTTCATCTGGACATATCTTGAATTCAACTTATAACAGGAAAACTAATGATTCTAAAAAGTCTTATTTTTTAAATGTCTTAACTGTATTTTTTTAATTACTTAAAAGAAAGCCACAGTTTGCTCATCTGTGAAATGAGAAAGCTGGATTAGAATCTCTAGATTTCCTTCCAACTATAAATCCTACAACACTAAGATCAATCTTTATCCTAATATTTGAGAGGTCATTCATTCATTAGCACATTATAATTCAATATTCAGTAGATCCATGATCTTCTCAATGTGCCTATTCCTCTCATTTGGTGAAGACTCAAACCCAACCATCCACATCTCATTCTCTGTGATCTTTATCTGCCTGCAGATTCTCCACAGAAGATCCATCCAACGGAAGCTTTCATAGAAACTACTAAACGAAAATATTTTGAAAATTTTGATATCATTTAACAGGAATTAAGGAGACTAAGTGGCACAGTGGATAGAATGCCAGCACTGGAGTCAGGAAGACTTGTCTTCCAGAGATCAAATCTGCCCTCAGAAACTTAACAATTGTGTGACCCTGGGTAAATCACTTTACCCTGTTTGCCTCCGTTTCCTCATCTGTAAAATGAACTGGAAAAGGAAATGGCAAATTACTACAGTATCCTTGCCAAGAAAACCCCAAATAAGATTACAAAGAGTTGGACACTATTGACAAGGAGACTAAACAGTTCATTTTTTTTTCTTTTGGAAAATGTACCTGCAAAAGAGCATTTTTCTCTGGAAAGATAAATTTGGTTTGTTAAAATAATGCACCAGATAAAAGGTCTTCCTGAAATTAAAAATTTTACCTGAAAGTTCTTTATCAATGCCAACCCAACATTGGTATAAAAGGTTGGTAAAGAAATACCCTTCAAATCACTTTATCAATCTTTTTAATACTTTCTTTGATAAAATTTGGTTGTCAAGTAATATAAGCTTAAAGATAGAGGAAACAAACTCCAATGACATGATATAATAGCATCAAAATAGAACTAATACTTCAAACCTATTAAGATTAAACCTAGGGGACAGGATTCTCGGAAGATGACAGAGTAAATCAGAAAATTCCAAGTTCTCAAGATTTTCCTCCACAAAAGAGATGAAAGAGCACTTCAAGGTGAATATTGAGCGGTAAAAATAAATATAAGCAGGGGCAGAACAGGAGTCCTCCTGGGATAATCAAAAAAGATTTAAAGAAAAGTCCCAGGGCTAGGTGCTAGGTCTACTTAAGTTGCAGGAATTATCACCCCAGGACAGTGAAGGGTGTTGGGCATCTGAGCCAGGGAAGATCAAGGAAACCTCTGCTGACAAGGAAAGCCAGACCCAGTTGTGCTGCAGAGACATGGAGGGGGCAAGGGCAAAAGGAATCAGCATGTGCCCAGTGAGTACAGAAGCACTGGGGCAGGGACCCCACTAGCTGTAGGCACTTAGAGGAGGCTAGAGGTCTTCTTTCCAGTTCCAGGCCAGAGGGGAGAACTGAAAGAGGGGAGAACCTCAATGAGGCCAGAGGCACCAAACCCCATACCACAGGAGTAGAGATGATGACAAAAATTAAGCTACTACAAATTAAAAAAAAATGCACAAAGGAGAAAGAATTCAACCATAAAGAGTTACTATTGGAATACAGAAGACCAGGCTTTGTCTTCAGAGGAGGATACTGAAGCAAAGAAACCCTCTTCTACCGCAAAGAGTAATGTCAAATGGTCACTGCTCAAAAAGAATTCATAGAATTTTTTAAAGACTTTAAAACTCAAATGACAGAGACTGAGGAAAAAACTTAAAAAAAAAAAAGAACAATCCCAGATAAATAAGATTATGAAAAGAAAGTCAATCCCAGTTGCAAAAGGAGATCCAGAATCTTAAGGAAGAAAACGACTGCTTGAAAATCAGAACTGGGCAAGGGGAAGCCAGTGAGGTTATAAGAAATCAACAAATAATAAAACAAAATATAAGAATGAAAATATAGAAGAGAACGTGAAATATCTCATAAGAAAAACAATTGATTTGGAGAACAGATCAAGAAGAGAAAACATAAGAATAATCATAGTACCTGAAAGCTATGATCAGAAAAAGAATCTTGATACAATAATACAAGAAATGATTAAAGAAAATTGTCCTGAAGCATTAGAACAAGAGTAGAAAGTAGAAACAGAAAAAATCCACCAAACACTACCTGAAAGAGATCCTATAAGGAAAACCCACAGGAATATTATAGTCAAATTCTGAACCCCCAGCTGAAGAATAAAATATTACAAGCAACAAGAAAAAAATAACTTAAATATGGCAGTGCCACAGTTAGAATCACACAAGATCTAGCAGCAGGGACACTAAAAGACCGCAGGTCTTAGAACACTATATATCTAAGAACAAAGGACCGGCTGAAAATATCATACCCAACAAAACTAAGCATAATCTTGAATGAAAAATACAATGGACATTTAATGAACTGTCAGACTTTCAAGACTTTGTTAAAAAAAAAAAAACCAACAACAACAACCTGAACTTGATAGAAGATTTGACATGCAAAAGCCAAGAGAAATGTAAGGTACATACCAAAGACTAATTACAAGGGACTCAGTAAGAACAGACTGTTTATCTTTTATGTATGTAAAATGTAAAACATATGTCCAAGATTGTTATTAGTAACTGGGTAGTTCATAAGAAAGATTGTGGTAGACCTGAGTATGACATAACTTTAAAAAATAAAACCATTCAGGAACAGTTAAAAAGAGTAATCATTTTATATAAATGAGGTGCGAGAGCAAGAATCAACAGAGACATAGGAGTAGCTAGGTGGTACAGTAGATGGAGCACCGGCTCTTAAGTCAGGAACACCTGAGTTCAAACCTGGCCTCAGACCAAACACTTGACATTTACTAGCTGTGTGACCCTGGGCAAGTCATTTAACCCCAACTGCCTTTAAAAAAAAGGGGGGGGAGAAAGAATCGACACAGAGGAATTAAAGGAAGAGGGCTCTTGGTTCTAGAAACCTACTTTCATTGGAAATAGTTTCAAGAGGGAACAATACATATACATCTAGAAGAGTACAAAAGTCTTCTAAATTTAGAAAGAAATAAAACACTAAGGGGATACAGGAGATATAAAGGGGAAATAAAATACTAAGGGGGGAGGATAAGGGACGGATCTCTAGAGGGGAAGGTCAGGGAACAGGTTAAAGAGGGGTATAGAAGAGTGTTCAGATTTACTGGAATGGGAGGATAAAGGAGGGATGGGGGGTAGGTTAAGTAACAGGAGGGCAAGATAGCAGGTAGAAGTAAAGCAGAGGAGTTAGGAGGGATAGGAAATAAGAGACACACACAAACATAAAAACAAGGATCAGAAGTAGAATCTGTTACGGAAAGTATATGTCCATAGATGTATCTATGTGTATATATGTATATGTGTATCTCTATATCTATATAAAAATATATCCGTTTAATTGTGGCCTGGAGGGGAAGGGGGAAAAAAGAACAAAGTAAAAAGTACACAGCAGAGAACAAAAGAAAACTAACAAGGAAGCAAAGAAAAGATGGACAGCTCTTAACAAAAAGCACAGTATTTATTATACAGGCTTTTTTTGAAGTAGAAATTTATTGCTAAATATTTTGAATCCTCTCTTACGTTCTGCTGTGCATATGACATGCTTTTTTTCCTTTCTTATTTTGTATTTAAGTTTCAATATTGAAGTTTATAATATATTTCTTTTTCTTTTTGTGTATTTGTTTCAGTAATAAAAAAAGCAAAAAAATAAATTTTTTTAAAAAGATTAAATCTAGACTGCACATTTGGATTAATAAATCATACCTGTATAATTAGATTAATAACCTAATAGGTAACTTAAATAATTTATTAAAATTAAAACTAGACTGCATTGCATAAAATTCAAAATCAGGCTGGTTCAAGGATACAACTCCTGAACCAAGTAGAAAACAGCAATTTCTTCCGCATCTGATTTTTTTTCCCCGTGCTTCTGACATATTTTTGGAGTTGACATCCTTTAGGGACGGAATATGTCATATCCTTAGGAAAAATAAAGTCTGAACTTCACTGAGTCAGTCCTATGAGGACAAAAAGTATTAAAGGACACAATTCCTAATAATGTCCAGTTTTAATTATTTATATTATGTCAGAGGAACTTTCCTCATCTAGGACTTCCCTATGTCAAAGAAATAACAAAATCAATCCCTATTCCCTATCATCTCATAGGATATTTATTTTTAGAATAAATTGTTCTTATTCAGTTAAAAACATTGTCACTTTCAACATGCTCCTTAATTTTTCTTTTTTTGTCAACTGCCAAACACCATTCAATTCAATAAACATTTATTAAACACCTACTATGTGTAAAGTATTATACTAAATATGGAAGATACAAAGATAAAGATGACAGAGTCTATCTATGGCTTCAAGGAGGAAGGATACAAAGCAGAATGTTACAGGCCTAAAAGAGACAACTGGACAAAGTGTGATAAGAAAATATGAGGAGAGAGAATGTATACTAGTTGCAAATCTCCTTATGAAAAACCATCTATAATCATGAATATTTTAAGTTAGCTTTTTACAATTTACAAATTTTTTTAAATGCTTAACGAATGTGAAGAATTTTAACAGTGAATTTAGAGAAACAGTAGCATCTTGGTATCAGAAATGGTACGGCAAAAGAAAGAACATGTCCCCAGAAAGCAAGTAGCCCAGACTGGCTGGAGTATGGGATATGTGATGGGAGTAGTAAGTAGTGTAAATTAAAGCTGGAACCAGATTCTGAGGTGTCCTAAAAGCCAGACGATTTGTAGGTAACGAGGAACGATAGGCTCCCAATGTCTTTTCCCATACCATTTTAAATTTAGCTTTTAAAAACAGTTCTTGATTTTATGTAGTAAACTGACCTAAAAGCAAACAAGTGTTTGTTTTCTTATTCTAGGAATACAGTAGGCATGGCATTAGCATGACTATTTTATTCTGTGGCTGACTTCTACCCATCTTGGAAAGACAGAGACTAAACCTGTGATTACATTAGGATGTGGGACCATCCAGGTGGAGAAACTACAGATTAGCACTTTTCTTCAACTTACAGTCTTAGAGAGTTATCCAGAGCACTCAGAAGTTAAGTGACTCAGGTCAACTCTCCATCCACTATATCATGATGCTTCTATAAAAAACAGTTTAAAAAGACAAAAGAAAAAGTAAGAAAGAGAAAAGAATTGTGCACTATGAATTTGGGTTTTCTATTATTTACTACCTGTATGACCTTGGACAGACTCTGTCTGGGCCTTAAATTTCTACACCTATAAAATAAGGTTGTTAGACTAGATCATAGGATCATAGATTTAGAGTTGGAAGGAATATCAATTCTAAACTCATTTTACAGATGAGGACCAGGGAGATTAAAAAGACTTACCCAATACAGGTGGTAAGCATTAGACAGGATTTGAAGTCAGGTCCTCTAACTCAAAAGCCAGAGTTCTTTTCTTTTCTCCAGTCTAATGGGACTAGTTGCCTTACAGTTGACTATGACCCCATATTGTTCTAAATTCTATGCTTCAAAGAACCAAGGAATATAATTACATAAATAACACTATATAGGAAGCAACAGTTGACTACATTAAACTTCAAAAATTTTCTAACATTCATGCCCCAACCTAAAAATGATGTTGAGAATCTTAACCATAAAAACTGAAAGTTATGAGTATTAACTACAATTTTTCCAACTTAAAAATATTGTCGTTGACGTGCTATTACCATACACAAATAAATGACATTAGAATTTTTTTTTAAGTTTTCAAGAAATAGTACAAATTATACATGGATATTCACTCTTTACATCTCTGATGTAGTACATTTGCCTTAAAGCAAAATTGGGGAACCTGTGGCCTACCTCTGCCTTAAAGATATATAAAGATGCATGTATGTGAAAATAATACATGTATATATTTAATCTCACATCAGGTATCTTGGGGATGGATTTTTATTACTCCCGAAGAAAAAAGGATACAAGAGAGAATACTAGTACTTAGCTAAACTAATGCATTTGTTCTACCCTGAATACTTCATTAATTTTTCAGACAGGGCACAATGATGTTGCAATTTTCCATAAACACAACTGCCATATTTTTACTTCCAGAGAATAAGTGAAACTTTAAGTTATAAAGTCTAAAACATTCGATAATGGCTACGCATTCTATTAGAATTTGCTGACCAACGTATAATTTGATGAAGGCCATAAAGTCTCAAAACTACACAGTTAGTATCTTACATAATTTAAATATTATTTTGGAACCACTCGGTTTAATCTCAATGTTTCATTCATTCAGAATAGTCACCTATTTAATCCCTCTACTCCGGAAGGGATCATAATTTTCCTCGTTACACATGAATTATAATGGTTCCCACATTGTGTTTAATATAACACCCAAACAAATATGTTCTAAGTAGGTTACACACATACACAAAGAAAACAAACAAAAACCTTATCTGGTTCTTTCAAATGCTAACAAAGCATTAAAGATGTGAATACTTTTAGTGAGTTACTCAATAATCGAGAGGGCCTCTTCACAATGTTTTATTGTTTTTTGCTTCACAAAATTTGTCACATGATGACAGTCTGTAATAAAAATAACATCAGAGCCTGAGAAGGAGTCCAATTATACCACACCAAGCAGGACAGGCAGTCGCCAAGGGCAGCCGAACATTTAGTAATTGTCCATTGTGTGTACTGAGGGTGGGAGGAGAGAGAAGAGAGAAATTTACATGTCTGCATGTGAAAACAGACACCACAGCTCAGGCGGTGCAGCCACCTGCGAAATCTAGGAGCCGGAAACGAACACGGGATTACATACCAGTGTGTCTACATGGATGTGTATAGATACTCACACAGATATTCGTACAGGAGCAGTTAAGAGGTAGGGGGGATGACGCAGTTTCGTCTCCACAGTCCCTACCACAAGTCTCTCCCGCATTGGTCACCAGCAGGAGGCTGACATGGCCGGGGCACATACGTGTGCTAGTAGCTCAGGGCTGTAATAACACAATAAATTCTACATTGACATCACGTGGACCCCCCTCCCGTATACACACACAAAATGGAGCGCCCCTCTGGTGCGCACGCACACACACACACACACACACACACACACACACACACACACACACAATGGGGCGCCTCTCGGCCTTACCTGACAGCCACCCTCACCGAGCTCTCGTCCTGGCCGCCCCACATGCTCCCGGGGCTCCGCGCTGGGCGGGGGTCAGAGGCAGCAGATCGGGGCAGCTCACACCCAGGGGCCTCCGCTTCCCTGTGGCACCCAGGGACGGAGGGGGCCTTTACGGCTCAGAGCGGAGATGAGAGGCGGCAGGCTGGAGGCTGGAGGCTGGAGGCGGAGGGCAGAGGCGGAGGCCAGAAGTGGGAGGCGGAGGCCACAGCTCACCTCCAAAACGCCCCTGCCATGTTGGGCGACTGAATGGAAAGGCGGCGGCCACCGAGAAACGGGAGGAGGTGGAGAATGATTCACCAGCCACTCAGACACCGCACCTCTTCTCCTCCCCCCGAGAATCTAAAGCTTAAATGGATAGCAGGCCGGTTCTGCACTTCCCCGTGACCCACCCCGCGGCCCGCCCCTTTCTTTCCCGGTCCTGCCTGCGGCCTCCTAGCAGGCGTGGCTCTGGCTCCTCCCGGTCCTTCAGGTTCCAAGCTCCGCAATGCGTCAGTGGCTGCAGTCGGCTCCAACTCACCCTCCTTTCCCACGTCCTGCTCTATGGCTTTTCACAGAAGAGGGGAAACCTACCCACGGACGCACACCATCTCTTCCCAGCCCTGCATGGAGTGCCTGAAACTAGGCAGATGCTGTCCAGTTCAGGCTTTGTTTTCATCCTTAGCTTTAATAGTATTCTCCCCGGCTTAGACTTTAAACAAATCCCCTCCTGAACCCTCCCCACCCCCGGCCTGCCTTCCCATTTCACCATACCCAACACCCCCAATGCCAAAAATCCGTTCTGCCAGGCAAGCGCTTTCATTGTCCATTAACACTGTGCTCTCTGACTTTTTAATCAGTTACAGTGTATAGCATTCGTGGGTAAAAAGGAAAACTATCTACTTTGAGAGTCCTTACTAGGTCATACTTAAACCAATTATTAGTTACTAATATAAGGTTTGCATCTTTGGATGTATGGAATTCTCAGAACTGTTATTTCCATTATGCAGAAAATTCTTTTTCCATCAAGTTCTATTAACCCCAGGGATTTATCAACCGTTCAACATCTTTTGCTTTTGTGATATTACTTCTATTTTGCTTCCATTAACCTTTTTTTGTTGTTCAGTTGTATTAGACTCTGTGAAGTTTTCTTGGCAAAGATATTGGAGTGGCTTACCATTTCTTTCTCCAGCTCAATTTACAGATGAGGAAACTGAGGCAAACAAGGTTAAATGACTTGCTCAGTCAAACAACTAGTTTGAGGCCACATTTGAACTCAGGAAAATGAGTCCTCCTGGCTCCAGACCTAGACAGGTTTTTAGAAATGGCCTTTTTAACTTTATCACAATGTCTCTTTTCTGAAACACATTATTATACATTATTACAAATAAAGAAATTCATATAGCAAAGTCCAATAGAGCTGGGTGCATAGGCAGTATCCAGGCTGTCTATAATCACAAACAAAATATAAAGCAACAGGTATGTAGAAATAGAAAAGGTCAAAATAGAAAAAAACAGAGTAAAGCCCTCTAATCTTTCTGCCCATTGTTCATTTTATTTTTAATTTATGGAATAAAACAAGCATTTCTATAACAGTGTAATAAAAAAAGATGATTGCACATGAAACTGCTAATCTATTGTTATTCCTTTATATGATAAAGTTTTATAAATCTCTTTTTTTCTTTTTCTTTTCCCTCCCCCCAGACGGCTAGTATTAGACACAAATATGTATATATGTAAAATCATTCTATATACACTCCTATTTATCTGTTATTAATGCTTTCATATTCATCTTCCTAAAGCACCATTCTGACCATGTCACTGATCTACTCAAAGGCCTTCAGTGAAATATATGCCCTTCAAAATATAGCCTAAGGACTTTGTTCAGTTGTTTCAGTGGTGTCTGACTCTTCATGATCCCATTTGGGATTTTCTTGGCAAAGATACTAGATTGGTTTGCCATTTCCTTTCCACAGAGACCCAGATACCCAGAAATAATTACAAAACACATAGGAATGCAGCATAGCAGAGTATAATGAACTGGCCTTGAAGCCAGGAACATCTGTTGTTCAAATCCTACATTGGCTGTGTGACCCTGGGCAAATCACTTAACCATTCAATGCTGTAGGCAACTCTAAGACTGTAAGTTGAAGATAAGGTGCCAATTTGAATACGTAGAGGAAGTTCCTTGCTGGAGCTTCCTATGCCAATGAAATCATAGGTGTTATTCTTATCCTCTATAAGAAAAAAATGTAAGGGGACAAGAACAGTAAGGAGAGGAGGTGGACAATCATAGGACAATGCCTCCAAATACTTTAATGTAGTTACAGCCTTGGATCAATCATATCACTTCCCTACATCCTGTGACTTCACATTGCCTACAGATTCAAGTTCATACTTCTTAACCTGGAATTCAAGGTCCTCCATGATCTTCCCCTTTCTACATTTCTGTGTTTATCTCTTATTTATAATCCTACAGTATATTCCAGACAAACTAGACTACTTGTTATACCTAAATACATCCAATGGACTGTCTTCATACTATTCCCTCTGTCTGAAATCTGCTCTAACACCCATCTTTGCCTATCAAAATCCTACTTAGAATCTTAGCTCATACAGTAGCATCTTCATAAAAAATTTTTCTGATGCATTCAACAGAATGTGAGCTCCTCCTTTTCTATTTATTTCTCTTGTAAAAATTTGCTGTGTTTTTCTTTACTTTATAATTAGTTGCATACTTGCCTTTTCTCCTCCACTAAGCTATAAACTACTTAAGGACAGAGACGGAATCTTGTCCCTTTTTGAATCACCCGGCTACCGTTATATATCATAGAAATCAGAGAAAATGTACAAGAGAGAATATGTAACAGACAATACAGAATGCAGAAGCTTTCCCATTGAGATCAAGGTAACTCAGTTCAACTAGGAGAAAGAGTCCTAGATCTTGCCCAGGGAGAAGCTCCCCAAAGCCTCTACTGTGACAAAGTAAGGAGCCAGCTCCTGTAATGTACGCTTCTGCCAAAGTCTTTTTGTTTAGCAACCTGAAGTGAGGTTGGCATCTTCTATCTTCTTCCTCAAAGCTGGAAGACAGAAATACCCAAAGCAACTTCAGAGTCTGAAGAGCTCAATTAGACTCTTGATCTTGAAGAGACTTGAAGAAGGTCTGAAGAGACTGGCTCTCTCTCCCTCTCTCTCTCTCTCTCTCTCTCTCTCTCTCTCTCTCTCTCTCTCTCTCTCTCTCTCTCGCTCTCGCTCTCGCTCTCGCTCTTGCTCTCTCTTTTTTCTCTCTTTCTCTGATCAACTTTTCCCCACTGCTCACACTATCACAGGGCATAGATCTCCACAAATGAAGAGAGAGTCACATACCAATGGACTTTGGGAATGGGGTAATATGAATCATCCCCAAAGTGTATATTCATATTTAAACACAGAAACTTTCCAGAAGTCCTTTGCAAATTTCTGGAAATTTGTAGAAAGAATGTCTCATCTACATGGAAGAAAGCAGAGAATTACTGATGTTTTAGGAAACATTGCAATCTAAGGGCCATATATAATAGAAGTCCCATGGAAGTCATATTTCCTTACCTCATAGGGTGGGAGGTTGGATTAGATAATATTGAATGTTCCTTTAAATTCAAAAATTATTATATACTTCTTTGATTGAAAGTTTATTCTATAGCATAACAGACATTTGGATCTATTAAATTATGTAAAAAAGTCACAGTGAGCAACAACTCATTTAAATTCTAATTATTTGGATTGTAATACCACCAATCTCTTCAAAAAAAAAAACCTTCGTGGGGCAGAACCAAGATGACTGAGAAAGGTCAGGGACTCTTCTGAGCTCTCTCCCAAACCCCTACAAACAACTTTAAATATTGCCTAAAATAGGATTCTGTGGCTTTGCCTATACCTGGATCTGGGTTGGAGTCCTGGGTCTGAGTCCCAGGACAAGGAGAAACACTAGCACATCAGAGCTTACAGGGACTCTGGTCACAGTTCCAGGGCAGAAGAGTGCTTGTGGTTATTCACAGACTAGAGTACAGGCCAAGAGAGTAGTAAACAAACCTCTCCCTAAATTATACCATCTTAAAAGAACTGAAAACTTACAGTTCCCCAGAATTATCTCTGAAAACAGCTGTACAAAAAAAACCTGAAGCTTGGAAGAGTTTGTCCTCCACCCCTAAAAGCAGAACCCCATTTTAGCATAGAGTAAAAAGTATAGGAAAATGAGCAAACAAGTGAAAAATATTCTGACTATAGAAAGTTATTATGGTGACAAGGAAGATCAAAACACACATTCCAAAGTCAAAACTGCTACATCCAAAGCCTCAAAGAAAAATATGAATTGGTCTCAGACCATGAAAGAATTCAAAAAGGATTTTTAAAATCAAGTAAGAGATAGAGGGAAAAATGGGAAGAGAAATGAGAGTGATGCAAGAAAATCATGACAAAAGAGTCAAGAGCTTAGTAAAGGAGACACACACACACATGCACACATAATCACACTAAAGAAAATAACACCTTGAAAAATAGAATAGACCAAATGATAATAGAGGCACAAAAATACAATAAAAAGAAGAATGTCTTGAAAAGCAGAATTGGTCAAATGGAAAAAGATATACAAAAATTCACTAAAGAAATGATCTCCTTAAAAAGCAGAATTGGCAAGAGGGATGGGGGTGGGGCAGAGCCAAGAAAAGGCAAGGAATTGCCTGAGTTCTCCCCAAAACCCCTTTGAACATTTTTAAATAATGCCTCAAAATAAATTCTGGAGCTACAGAACCCTCAAAAGGATGAGATGAAACAAATTTGAATCCAAAGACAACTTAGACAGTTGGCAGGAAAGATCTGTCACACCTGGATAATAGTGAAGCTCAGTTTAGTGAAGACCAGCCAGGGCAGACTGAGCCCAACAAACCAGGAGCAGGCCCTGGGGGCAACTGAATCAGTGGTGGCATTGGTGGTTTCCAGACCTCTCAGCCCACAGATGGTAAGGGGGTCAGACAACTGATCAAAAAGAGATTACAGGAATCTCTTTGCTGGCACTGGGGGCAGGATTCTGTTGTTTTGCTCATACTCAGATCTGAGTGAGGAGGAGCACTAGCACACCAGAGCTTGTGGCTCCCATGGGACCACTGACTTTGGTCATAGTGCCAGGGCAGAAAAGAGTGCTTCTGGTTGCTCAGAGACCAGAGAACAGACCAGGAGAATAGTAAACATACCTCTTCTTAGATCATACCACCTCAGAAGAACTGAAACTTACAGGTCCTCATAGTCATCTCTGAAAACACCTGCACAAAAGACCTGAAGCTTAGGACAGCATGCCCTCCACCCCCAGAAGTAGAGCCCCACTTTAGCAGAATTAAAAGTCAAGAAATAGGCTGAAAAAATCAACAAACAAGAGAAAAATATTCTGACTGTAGAAAGTCACTATGGTGACAAGGAAGATCAAAACACAAACTCAAAAGAAGACAACAGTCAAAATTCCTACATCCAAAGCCTCAAAGAAAAATATGAATTGGTCTCAGGTCATGGAAGAGCTCAAAAAACATTTTGAAAAACCAAATAAGACAGGTAAAGGAAAAAATGGGAAGATAAATGAGAGTGATGTAAGAAAATCATGAAAAAAGAGTCAACAGCTTGATAAAGGAGGCACAAAAAATACTGAAGAAAATACCTTAAAAAACAAAATAGGCCAATAGGTAAAAAGAGGTATAAAAATCCAATGAGGAGAAGAATGCCTTGAAAAGCAGAATTTGCCAAATTGAAAAAGATGTACAATAATTAACTGAAGAGAAGAACTCCTTAAAAAGTAGAATTTGCCAAATGGAAGAAGAGGTACAAAAGCTCACTGAAGAAAATAATTCCTTAAAAATTAGAATTGGGCAAATGGAAGCTAATGACTTTATGATGCATGAAGAAACAACAAAACAAAATCAAAAGAATGAAAAAGTAGAAGAAAATGTGAAATATCTCATTGGAAAAACAACTGTTCTAGAAAATAGATTCAGGAGAGATAATTTAAAAATTATTAGACTGCCTGAAACCAGATCAAAACAAAGAGCCTACACATCATCTTTCAAGAAATTATCAAGGAAAACTGCCCTGATATGCTAGAAAAAGAGGGTAAAATAGAAATGGAAAGAATTCACTGATCACCTCTTGAAAGATATCCCAAAATGAAAACTCACAGGAATATTATAGCCAAATTCCAGAGCTCCCAGGTCAAAGAGGAAATAGTGTAAGCAGCCAAAAAGAAACAATTCAAATATCATGAAATGACAGTCAGGATAATACAAGATTTAGCAGTTTCTACATTAAAGGATCAGAGGGCTTGGAATATAACATTCTGAAGGGCAAAAGAGCTAGGATTACAATAAAGAATTACCTATCCAGCAAAACTGGGTGTAATCCTTCAGGGAAAAAAATAGACATTCAATAAAATAGATGACTTATTTATGATGAAAAGACCAGAGCTGAATAGAAAATTTGACTTTCAAATACAAGACTCAAGAGAATCATGAAAAGGTAAACAGGAAAGAAAAATTATGAGAGATTTAGTAAGGTTAGACTATTTACATTCCTACATTAGAAAATTATACTTGTAACTCCTAAAAAACTTTCCTCATTGTTAGGGCACAGGTGTGAGATGAATATGATGGGATAATTATCTAAAAAATAAAATTAAGGTGTAAGAGAGGAATGCATTGAGAGAAACGGAAAGGGAGAGGTAGAATGGGATAAATTATCTGACATAAAAGAGGAATGAAAGAGCTTTTACAGTAGAAGGGGAAATGAGAATTGTTGAGGGAAGCATATGAACCTTACTCTCATCAGAACTGATTCAAAGAGAGAATAACAGACACACTCAGTTGGGGATAGCAATCTATCTTACCATATAGGAAAGTAAGAGGGAAAGGGATAAGAGAAGAGGGGGAGGTGATAGAAAAGAGGTCAGATAGGAGGAGGTAAATGTCAGAAGTAAAATACTTTTGAGAATGGACAGGGTGAAAGGAGAGAGACAGTAGGATAAACGGGGAAAATTGGATGGAGATAAATACATAGTAATCATTACTGTAACTGATAAAGACCTCATTCCTCAAATATGTAGAAAACTGAGTCAAATGTATAGGAATAAGAGCCATTCCTCAATTGATAAATTTTCAGAGGATATGAACAGGCAATTTTCAGACAAAGTAATCAAAGCTATCTGTAGTCATATGAAAAAAAAATTCTCTAAATCACTATTGCTGAGAGAAATGCAAATTAAAACACAACCCTAAGCTACCACCCCATACTTAACAGATTGGTTAATATGACAGAAAAGAAAAATGACGAATGTTGGCAGGGATGTGGGAAAAATAAAATACTAATGTACTCTTGGTGAAGTTATAGTGATTCAACCATTCTGAAGAGCAGTTTGGAACTATGCCCAAAGGGCAATAGAACTATGCATTGCCCTTTGACCAAGCAATACCACTACTAGGTCTATATCCCAAAGATATAAAAAACAAGAAGGAAAAGGACCTGTATTACAAAAATATTCATAGCAGCTTTTTTAGTGGTAGCAAAGAATTAGAAATTGAGGGGATGTCCATCATTTGGAGAATGGCTGAACAAATTGTCATATATGATTGTGATGGAATACTATTGTGTTATAAGAAATGACAAGCAGGTTGTTCTCCAAAAAACCTGGAAAGACTTACATGAACTGATGCAAAGTGAAATAAGCAGAAGCAGGACAACATTTTATATAGTAACAGTAATATTATATAATGGTTATTTATAAATGACTTAGCTATTCTCAGCAATACAGTGATCTAAAACAGTTCTGAATGACTTATGATGAAAAATGCTATTCATCTCCACATAAAGAATTGATGGAGTCTGAATGCAGATTGAAACATACTTTTTCTTTTCTTTCCTTATTTTTCTTGGGTTTTTTTGCCTGTCTTCTTTCACAACATGAACAACATGGAAATCTGTTTTGCATGAGTGTATACATAACTTATGTCAAATTTTTTACCTTCTCAATAAGGAGGGATGGGAGGGAAGGAAGGAGAGATTTTGGAATTCAAAAAATTTTAAAAACAAATGTTTAAAATTGTTTTTACATGTAATTGGTGGAAAAATAAAATATTACATTTTTTAGAATTATAGATTCATTTTAGAAACTTTTAAAACTACTTAGAAACCAAATATTTTAAATAAACTCCTAATTCCTGTTTTCAATTTTTTCCAACTCCTTCTTCTTCCTCTTTTTCTTCTTCTCCTCCTCCTGGTTACTTTCAAAAACTAGTACTTATGCCATTCATTAATTCTTATGTAAGAGGAAATAGTGGAATTGTAGTCAAAGTTTAATGCATGTGTTTACCAAAATCAGAACTTAGATTTTAAAAATATATTGAATATCTTGTGCCTAAGTTCTAGAGCAAGAAGAATGCCAAAGGACAAAACATTTTTCTCCTGGGAGAGATTTTAGGTTATAGCTGATACATTTGGTCTATAGAATTTTATGTTTACTATAACCCAGTTTGTTCCCCTAGACTATTTAATTACATTTAAATGTAACGTGTCCTTATTGAGTAATGTTAGTAACTTGAGCCAAGTTAGTAATAGGAATGCTTTTTTTCTAACTATACATGACTGAACTTGATAGTTTTGTGGAGGGAGGGAGGATAGTGTGCTAAAAGTCATTCATTATAACTTTATTTTAATGATACTTTTAATTTTAAATATTATAGAATGTTAATTAGCATTCATTCTGAATAGGCTTTTCATTCTTTTACTTCAGCCTTAGTTTCCTTATTTGCACCAAGAAAAGGCTTCTAGTGGTTTTTTAAAAGTTAACTTGTAATCATCAAAACCACTTGATATTCATTAAAGAATAGAGAGGAAGATCAATTGTTGGTTGTTGTCTTTTATTCTCAAAGAGAACCAAAATGACATCACTATATTGGGGTCAAGGTACAATGTGTCCAACTGTGGTTGATCAGACCAATAAGAGTTCAGAAGGCTCTACCACAGATTGGGCCCAAAGAGTCCATATGAACATTTGGAATGAAGATGGCTCTACATTTGTTCATTTCGTGTTTTGTTTTGTTTTTTTTGAGCTATTACAATTCTACTTTGCTTAAAGAGTATAGCACTTTCTTTGATGCAGGTCTGGCATGCTGGGTGGTTCTGTGCCAGTATCTTCTGTGTTTCATAATTGATTCCAAGGTTCTTCAGAGAGACCTTGAGAGTGTCCTTGTATCACTTCCTCTGATCTTCACATGAACACTTGCCTTGTGTGAGTTTTCCATAAGATAGTCTTTTAGGCCAACATACTTTTGGCTTTCAAACATGGGCAGCCCAGCAGAGTTACACTGTCTGCAGTAGGGTTTGAGTGCTTGGTAGTTCAGCTTGAGAAAGGACCTCAGTGTCCATACCTTATCTTGCCAGGTGATCCTCAGAATCTTCCTAAGATAATTCAAATGGAAGCAATTCAATTTCTTGGCATGGCACTGGTAGAATGTCAAGGTTTCACAAGCATGCATGAGATCAGCACAATGGCTAATTTAATACCTCCTCTCTTCCACACTTTCCTTTGGAGCCTGCCAAACACTGAGCTAGCTCTGGCAATGTTTGTGTCTATCTCATCATCTATGTGCATATCCCTGGAAAGTATACTGCCAAGGAAAATGAGCTTATCTACAGCATTCAAAATTTCCCCATTTGCTATAACCCTTGGTTCCCTATATGGATGGAGTGGTGCTGGCTAGAGGACGACCTCTGGGCTTTTTTTGATGTTAGTTATCAGGCCAAAATTAGCACAAGCAACAGAGAATTGATCCATACTTTGTTGCACCTCAGCCTCAAAGGCTGCATTGAGTGTGCAATCATTTGCAAACAAAAAGTCATGCACCAACTCTCCCTCCATTTTAGCTTTTTCAAATTAAATAATTTCCCATCATTGAGGTAGCTGACCTTGATGCTGTTTTCATCCTCATCCAAGACATCTGACAACATAGCTAACATCATGCTAAAGGGCTTGGGAGCAAGCACACAGCCCTGCTTCCCTCTATTGGGAGCTGGGAACTGGGAAAGCATAAAAGCATCATCCATTATCCAGCAAGTACGCTATCTTGAATCTGAATACAATATTGATCAACTTCTCCAGGCAACCAAATTTTGCCATGATCTTCCACAAACTCTTGTGACTGACAGTAACAAAGGCCTTGGTCAGATTGATGAACATTGTGTACAGACCTCTATTTTGCTCCTGACATTTCTCCTGGAGTTGTTGGGCAGCAAACACCACATCAACTGTTACTCAGCCCTTTCTGAAGCCACACTGGCTCTTGGTTAGATGACCGTTTTCCAGGTGAAGAATCAGCTTATTAAGGTGGACTCTGGCAAGAATCTTGCCAGTAGTGACTAAGAAAGAGACTCCCTGCCCCCGTGATTATTACAGGACAACCTATTTTCCTTTCTTTTATAGAAATGGACAGTGGAGGCATCCTTGAACTCCTAGGGGATAACCTACTGGGGATAACCCAGATTTCAGTCAGCTTTGGTCTTGTAATATTCAGCTGGACTAGTATCAGTATCAGGTACTTTGTCATAGGAAAGGAGCCTAATGGCATTCAAAATCTCTTCTTCAGTTGGAAATTTGACTAGAGAGGGACTGACTTCAATCTGAGGTATATTGTCAATGGCTTCAACATTGATTGATGAAGGTCTGTGGAGAACACTATAGAAGTGTCTGTGGAGAACACTATAGAAGTGTTCAGCCCATCTCTCTAGGATCATGTCCTTATCACTAATCAATATGGCTCCATCAGCATTGAGTAGCTGAGATACACCATAGGTCTTTGGCCCATAAATAGCCTTCGTGGCATTATAAAAACACTTTGGATTGTTACTATTACTGTAAAACTGAATTTCATCTGCCTTCTTACCAAACCAAGAATCCTACATCTCTCTAAGCTTCATTTGTACTTTACTTTTGGAGTTAAATTCTGCCTTCTTAAAGATGAATGAACTATCCTGCTGATAAACACTATGAAATTCTTTTTTTTAATATTTATATATTCATAGTTTTCAACATTTCACTTTTATAAGACTTTAAGTTTTAAATTTTCTCCCCCCCTCCTCTCACCCCTCCCCAAGGCGCATGCAATCTGATATGGGCTATACATGTACAATCATATTAAACATATTTACACATTAGTTATGTTATAAAGAATTAGAACCAAAGGGAAAAACCACAAGAAAGAAAAAAAGAGAGAGAAATATGCTTTTATCTGTATTCAGACACCATAGTTCTTTCTCTGGATGTGGATAGCTTTTTCCATCACAAGGTTTTTGGAACTGGCTTAGATCATTGCATTGCTGAGAAGAGCTAAATCTATCAAAGTTGATCATTGCATAGTGTGGCTGTTACTTTGTACAATGTTTTCCTTATTCTGCTTATTTCACTCAGCATCAGTTCATGCAAGTCTTTCCAGGATTTTCTGAACTCTGCCTGCTCATCATTTCTTATAACATAATAGTATTCCATTACATTCATATACCACAACTTGTTCAACCTAATAGATGGGCAGCCCCTCAATTTCCAATTCTTGGCCATCACAGAAAGAGCTGCTATAAATATTTTTGTACACATGGGTCCTTTTCCCATTTTCATGATCTTTTTGGAATACAGACCTAGAAGTGGTATTGCTGGGTCAAAAGGTATGCACAGTTTTATAGCCCTTTGGACATAGTTCCAAATTGCTCTCCAGAATGGTTGGATCAATTCACAACTCCACCAACAATGCATTAACACTGTGGAATTCTTGTTTTTTGTTTAGCAGCTCCTGAATTTCTCCATCGTTTTTGTTATACCAATCTTGATGTTTGCAAGTGTTCTGGCCCAAATGAGCAAGTGTGGTGCTGTACACTGATCTCTGAAAGCTGCCCACTCCTTTTCTGCTCCACTTTTGCCAACCGTGTATTTGCTCAGCTTTCCCTCCAAGTTAGCAGTGAACTGTTCCCGCTGAGAAAACTAATCTAATTTGTTGACATTTTGTCTCATATGTCCCATATCTAGCTTATCTAAGATTCTATTCATCTCCTTAGGTTTTTCTTAATTTTTTTATTAGATGTATCTAATTCTGTGAGGAGAAAGTTAAGGTCTCCACCTATTATAGTATTGCTATCTATTACTATTTCCACCTGTAATTAATTTAACTTTTCCTTTAAAAATTTAGATGCTATATCATTTGGTGCATATAGGTTTAATGTTAATATTAATGCTATTATTTTTATTTTAATATTTATAAATCTAAAATTAATAATTTAATATTTATATTAATGTTAATAGTAATAATTAAGATTAATTAATTAGTGTTAATATTGCTTTCTATGGTACCTTTTATCATAATATAGTTTCCTTGTTTATCTCTTCCAATTGGTTGACTTTCTTTTCATAATTTTCTTGATTTTCTTCGATTGCTTTCTTTTTTTTACCCCTAATTTTTCTTCAACTTTTCTTATTTGATTTTTAAAGGCTGTCTTACTTTTTTCTTTGAAGTGGGAGTGGCTTTTTGAATTTTACTATCTTCTTCTGAGTATGAACCCAGATCTTCTCTGTCCCCATTGTAGCTATCTATGGTTAGATTCTTTCTCCTTGCTTGCTCATTTTTTTTTAGTGGCTTATTATTGTAATTAGGTTATAGTCCTGAGTTGTGAGGGGTAATGCCTTAGGCTTTAAGTTTTTCATACTCTTGTTTTCTAAGCATTGTCTGGGGCCTGACGTTTAGCACTTCTATCCACCCTGAGCCATGGCTAGGGCCCTCAGCAGCCATGCTGTCACCACAAATGCTTTTGCTCACTATGGTCTCTCCCATTGCTGCAATTTTCAGCTCTCCCCTCTGCCCTTGCACCTAACCAAAACCAGGGTCTCCTCTCTCTTGCAAGTGTCCACAGCTCGAAGGGTCCCCATCCCTCTGCTACCACACTCACCAGGCATGTGCTCCTCTTCACCCACAGCCATGTCTGAATGTCTGGTCAGCACAACTGAGCCTGGCATCCCACAACAGCAGAGGGTTCTTCAATCTTTCCCTACTCAATTCTCACACTCCCACACTATCCATGAGGCGAAAGTTCCCGAAGTAGAGGCTACCACCAGACCCAGCTGCCCGCAAGATTTGTTCTTTGTTGATTCTATGGAGTCTGACTAGAGGTGTTTGCACTTTAATCAATCTTCCCCTGTGGGTGGGGTCTTTCCTAAGGTCCTCTAAAGTTGACTTAGGAGGACAACTGCTTTACCCCAACTTTTAATTATTTCGGCCATTCAAAGTTTATTTTGAGGTGATATTTTATCTTTGTGGGAGAAATCTGGAGAGCCTGGTATTTCCTGTGTTATTCTGCCATCCTCTTAGAATCCTTCCCCTCTATCAAACTTCTAAAGAACAGTTAGAATCCATATTTCATAAGCCATTTTCAAAAACTGAGAAAGAGAGCATTCTCCCAAAATCCTACTAAGAGACAAATATAGCTCTAATACCAAAACTTGGTCACTAAATCTGTACAAATCTTTTGTGTGCTTTGGTTGGTTAATCCCCAGATATTTTATGGATTTTGTAGTTTTCTACACTGGGATTTTGCTTTCTATTATTGCTTTTTACATTTTTTTTTACTATTATATAGAAATGCTATTGGTTTTTGATGAAAAGGAGTAGAGGTGAAAGGGGAATAAGAAATTCAGACTTCAAACTATATTTTAAAGCATCAGCCATCAAACATCTGGTATTGATTAAAAATAGAGTGATTGGGGCAGCTAGGTGGTGCAATAGATAGAGCACTGGCCCTGGATTCAGGTGGACCTGAGTTCAAATCTGGCCTCAGACACATAACACTTACTAGCTGTGTGACCCTGGGCAACTCACTTAACCCCATTGCCTAAAAAACAAACAAACAAACAAACAAAAAAATAAAAATAGAGCAATTAGTCAAGGGAATAAGCTAGACAAGAGAGAATCAGAAACAATAGAACTCAAAAAAATTAAAAGGGAAACATAAAAAAAGAAAGAAAACTATAGGCCAATATCATTAGTGAAAGCATTGAACCAAAATTTTTAAACAAAATCTTGTTAGACTACAGCTATTTATCCAAGAAATAACTCATTATGACCAAGTAGAATTTATACCAGGGATGAAAGGATGGTTTGACATTAGAAAAATCACATAATTAATCATATTAAAAATCAAAACATCCCAAATTACATGATCATCTCCAGACCTATAACAAATAGTAGTGGGGTGAGTAGACATTCACTCTCATATTTATTGGAAAACATTTTTGTGTATCCTCATTGAATATGATGCTTACTTTTGGTTTTATATTGTTGCTTTCTATGATATTAAAAAGGACCCTTCTAGGCCTATACTTCATAGGAATCTTAGCATAAAAGAGAAAGGGAAATATCACTTTAAATAACTATGAAATCTATAAAATATCTGGGGAATGACCTAACTAGCACACAAAAGACATGTACAGATTCAAATTACAAAATTCTCTTTAAAGAATTAAAGAACAACTAAAATAATTGGAAGAATATTCAGTGCTCAAGGCAAGGCCATACTAACATAATAAAAATGACGATACTATCAAATTTAATTTGTACTTTAATGCTATGTCAATTGAATTATAAGGGAATACTTTTTGGAATTTGATAAAATAACAACAAAATTCATTTGGAAAAACAAAAGGAAGAGGTCAAATGGGGAAAAAACTGATTTTTTTTTCTCTGATCAAATTTCTCACTAAGACCTAGAAGCAATTATGTATGTATGTATATAATATGTGTGTGTGAGTACACACACTCACACAGACACACACACACACATAAAACTAATAGCCATTCCCCCAAAGGATAAGTGGCCAAAGGATATGAACAAAGAGTTCTCGAAAGAAAAATTAGAAAGTATTCATGACCATATAAAAAAATGCTCCAAATCCCTAATAATTAGAGAAATAAAAACCAAAGATTTTTATCTCACACCTTGAAAGTGGATGAGGACGAGGGGAAAAAAGTGGCAATAGACAATATTGGAAGAATTGTGAAAGGATAGGCAGAGTAATACATTGTTGGTGGAGTTGTAAAATGGTACAACAACTTTGGAAAGCAATTTGGAATTATGCAAATAAAGTGACTAAAATGTCCATAACAGGGCTGGGGAACCTTTCCATGTTGGAAGGCCACATTAATATTTAGCTGTAATCAAATAAAGCTACATTCAAGAAACTTCAATTAGATATACTTTAAAATGTACATTATTTTGTAAAATTCTAACTACTTATATACTTAATAATTTCAAAAAATAAAAACTGTTTGTTAATTTTAAAGTTAACTAACTTTTTAATGATTTTGTTGTGTCTGCTTTTTGCTAGAAAGCATTTGAATATTTGTTTGCAGCATGGAAGTCCACAGTTTCAGTTGATCCTTTAGATGGAAATCAGTCATTTGTGACCTTAAGGGTATCTTGATTTGGACATTTCCAACTTTGTACTAGACATCTCCAAATGGATTTCCTATAGACATCTTAAACAACATGTCCAAAATAGAACTCATGTCTCCCTGGACACACATCCTCCCTTCTTCCTATTATTTTCCCTATTATTTTCAAGTACACTACCATCTTCCTAGCCTCAAAAACTAGGCATCATCCTAGATTCATTACTCTTTCTCAGCCCCTTATTTAGTCTTTTGCCAAGTCTTGCCACTTCTTCCTTCATAACATTTCTTGTATTGCCCCCTTCTCTCCTCTGACAGTGACACCACCTTGGTGAAGGCCTTCGTTATTTCAAACTTCGACTATTTTAATAGCCTTCTAGTTGGTCTCCCTGATTCAAATCTCCCCTCACTTTAATTCATCCTCCACTCTGCTGTCAAAGTGATGTTCCCAAGGTGCAGGTCTGGTTATGTCACTGCCCCCTTCCCTTCAATAAACTTCACATTGCTTCCAGAATCAAATGTAAAATCCTCCCCTTTATAAGTTGGCCCCCCTTGGAGACAGATGGTGCAGATTGCTCGGCCTAGAGTCAGGAAAAGCTGAGTTCAAATTCAGCCTTAGACACTTAATAGTTGTGTAACCCAAGGCAAATCACAACTTTTGTTTGCCTCAGTGTCACCATTTGTAAAACAGGGATAATAATAGCATTGGGACATTGTTGCAAGAGTCACGTGAAATAACATTTATAAAGTATTTAGCACAGTGCCTAGTCCATAGTAGGCTCTGAATAAATGCTTCTTCCTTGGGCAGCCCTTCCCCTCCTAATTTTGCAGTCTTCTTACAATTATCATAGATTATTCTGTGATGCAGTGACACTGGTCTCCTTGATGCTCCTCACTCACAAAACTGTATCTCTGAACCTCTAGCATTTTCAATAGCTGTCTGCTATGCCTGAAATTCTTTGCCACTTCATCTCTGCTTCCTGGCTCTCTTTACTCCCTTTCAAGTCCTAGCTAAAATCTCATCTTCTACAAGAAGTCTTTCACAACCTCTCTTGATGCTATCTCTAATTTTTCCTGTATACAGCTTGTTTGCATATAGTTTGTATATAGTATATAATTGTTTGCATGTCTTTTGCCTATATTTGTATGCCCAGTGCTCAGCACAGTGCCTGAACATAGTAGGTGCTTAAATAAATGCTTATTGACTGATTGACTGACTGTCCCTCTATTGGGGGGGGGAGCAGAGTCAGACTTGTATGTAGGGAAGCAGTGTTCATCCCATAATAGATTTAGGTCCAAGTGGAACTCTCAGCGTTCTTGCCCATACACAGGGGGAGAGTGATAGTAACGTCCATTGTACTCCTGATGTTATTTATGTTATTCCTACTCATTATAAACTGCAAAATTTTACATCACCCACACAAACAGATTGTTTAGATCTGGGACCCAGTCCTTTCAAAGTGGGGAGGCAAAGGTGGAATTTCTTATATTCCTTATCCCATATTCAATGACTCCTTGAGGAGGCTGTTAGATTATTTTGGTTTTTGCTGTATGCAGCATTTATCTCCATGAGTTCAAATCCAGCTTCAGACACTTCCTAACTGTGTGACCCTGGGCAAATCACTTAATCTCTATTTGCCTCAGGTTCCTCATCTACAAAATGGAACTAATAATAACAACTCCCCCCAGGGTAGTTGTAAGGATCAAATGAGATAATAATTATAAACAGTTTAATACAGTGCCAGGCACAAGGTAAGCATTATATAAATGTTAGTTATTATTATCAATGTTCATTATTATTATTATTATTATTATTATTACTTAATGCTCTAGGCTGCTGATTAAGGTGCTGACCTGTGCTTACAGAGAGAGTTTTGTCTCCTGGGAGTTCTCTATCATAATGAAATTACAGTTCCTATACCCCTATATCCTAATATGAAAACATTCAAAGATTCAGAGGCCTGGTTTACTTATTGCAATACTCATTATTACACCAAGTGAGTAAACATTCCAGTAGTCTTTGAAATAAAGCAATTTTCCAAATGAAAAAAGAAAACTTCAGTGTTTATTTTTGTTGTTTAGTCATTTTTTCAGTCATATCTGACTCTTTGTGACCCCTTTTGGGGTTTTCTTGGCAAAGATACTGAAATGATTTGCCATTTCCTTCTCTAGCTCATTTTACAGATGAGTAAACTGAGGTAAATAGGGTTAAGTGACTTTCTCAGGGACACAGAGCTAGTAAATGTCTGAGGCTGGATTTGACCTCATGATGATGAGTCTTCCTGACTCTAGGCCAGGCACTCTATCCACTATGCCACCTAACTGTCCCTAGTGTTTCTTTAGTTCTGTGTAAATGTTTATCATTCCATACTATTTGGAATACATTTTAAGAAGCTTCCTCTAAAAATGGAAATCACTATGTAAATATAAAAATGATAATAGGAATTCTAAAAGTTTGGACAACTCTCCTTTGCTATAAAGTTAATTCCTTGCTAAATTTTTATTTCCACTATAGTAAATATGCTCACTCTCCCCAAAATAAAAGTCATATCACCCGTGAGAGAAAGGGGTCAGCACAGCAGAAAGATATTCCAGGCTGAGAAGGTCCCAGGTGCTGAGGGAAGTTCTAGGATGAGAAGGCAGCCTAATCATAGTGACAAAGTTTAGAATCAGAAGCATAGCTGAAAAAATGGGCAGACTAAAAGTTAACACAGTTTCTATATTCACTGGCCCCCCAAGGTCCCATTCAAATGCAGCATTACTGCTAGATAAGTCTTAGCTACTCATGGGCTGCATACCAAAGGTCATTCCTAAATGTCACTCCTTGTTCTTTGGAGTTTCAGTGTTAACCTGACTCCAAAAGCAAGATGTTGATACACTACAACACCAGAGTGTCCAGTCCCTCCACCTAGAATGGAACAAATGCTAAGGTGACAAAGAGCTTAGTCTTGAATTCACAAGTTACATGGAGTTCCCAAGGCCAAACACCCTCAGTGAAAGAATGCAAGAAATCGACCAACAGCACAACCAAAAAGAAAAATGTTCAATACCCTTACTAGTGTCTTTTTGAAAGCCTCTATATCCAAAGAACTTTCTATTCACCACATAGATTACCAACTAGAACCAGTTACAGAATATCTACACATGTCTCTCCAAGGCACTTCAATTATGTGTCATGATGAAATATCCTCCCTAGCCTTTCCATTTGCCAAGACTATCAGAATCACTCTGCACATGTGACAAATGGCTGTTATACCACAATTGCATATCATACACAGGTGTGATACTAGTACAGGTGATAATTTAGATGATAGAAGTATATAGTTTGCTTGTTTTTTTTGAAGACTAATGATAGAATCCTATGTGATTCTTGAATTCTTCATGAAGACATCATAAAAATCAATTAAGTCACATACAGATGACATTACCTTGGTTACTTTCAAGCTAGGAATCACATGGCTCCACCAAGCAAAACAAAGTATGGAAACTGAGTATGCTGCCCTGGGAGGATGGATTTTCGATGTTCGTAACAAACAGATCGAACTCAGCATGTTCCCACTCGAGAACGTGGGACCGAAGCTAGACCCGGAGGAGCTCAAGCACAAGACGCATGAGGACATGGTCTCCTTGGTCCACAACTTTCTACTCTATGTGGCCCAGCTGCGAGTCACACCCTATATTTTAAAGAAGTTGGACAACATGTGAAGATCATGGTTGAAGAGAGAAACTGTCATGTGAGAGCATGAACTTCAGAATATGGTTACAATTTCTCTTCCCATTTGCTAATAAACAGGCACAAAAAGATCTCCACTTACTAAGAACGAGTTTGACCTCAGTGAAAATGCTAGCAACTGAAAGAAAGCATGAAGTTTTTTTTCTCTTTGACACTGTTTGAGAAATGTTAAGCAGACTTCTTTGGTCTCACTCTCCTGTGTTGGTATCGTACAACCTTCATAAATTTTGGTTCAGTTGTAAATAGTTTTATCAACTACATTTTGTAGTGAATACTCATTGTAAGGGAGCTACCTCTGAAATTATCTCATTTCTTCTGTTGAACCTCCTGCCTCTGTGAGGAATATGCATTGTGAAAGATTTTCTTGTGATTACTTTTGTTGAAATGGATACCATTATGATAGCACAGTACTGTTAGTCTTCATTTTTAATAAATGTGCCATTTAAAAAAAAAACAAGACAAAGTTTGTTATAATGTTTCCACTTTGTTCATACTGAACCAACGGAGAATATTTCCATGTGGTATGGTCTCGAATGGTTTGGCAATATTAGTGATTCAGATCATTAAAAAAAATCTCTGCCCTTGTTCGAGAACCTATTTTGTAATATTGATCTAAGGAAAAGGTAGTCAAGACATTATGCAGTGTCCCTGACAATTGTGTCCTTTTAGAGGGATGAATGGTTATTATAATTCTTTAACTTTTATTGATGCTTTTTAAAAACACTGCCATCATTTTCCAGTACTATCTTCTAAATAGAATGATCTCTTGTAATGAAAAATGACAGTCAGCCAAAACAACTGATGTATTTTATCATGTCAGATAGTATATGCCTCATTCTATAACTGTAGCCTACCATGTCTCTAGTGAGAGGAGGGAAGTATGTCTCATCATCATTTTTCTAGGGTAAATTCCTCCTAATTCTTAAAGTAAATCATTTATCTTTATGTTGATATAAATAGAGGCAGCCTCATATGTAAACAGCCACTAAGGTTCTCATAAGGTATATGTAACCTCACAATTATTTCTCAGTGGTTGTTTGCTACCTCTGGCAAAATTGGTAATAATGGCTATGTCTTAATTTGGGCTTAAGGACCTAACCCTTTAACAGCTATCCCTCACCCCATTTCCTGATGAGGTCTCATAGGACTATTTCACCTATAACTTGGATTAGATTACATCTACAAAGCAAGGCTGGCATTTTTTCTGAGGATATTATGTTCCATCTGATTTCACTGAAAGGAAGAGATGGGAGCAAAGTCAAAGCAGAACTCAGTGGACAGTTATTATTGTATCTTACCTCCTGGAAAAGGGCAAAATGTTCAGGTTACTGTATTTCACATACTTCCCTTTTCTCTGTGTGCCTTTCCCTCTCAAATATTCTATCTGCATAGGCTTTCCTATTACAAAATGCAGACTGATGCATATTTTGGTTTAATTTGGTCTTAGCATTCCTCACAGGTTAATTCCTCCTTTTCACTTTGATATGAATTATCCCATTTTGCTCCCTTCTGCTAAGTACATGTGATTATATTTTTGGCCTTACAACTTCCTCTTAAGAGATCAGAGAGATTCATTTTATAATATTCACTTATCCACAAAGTCAGAGGTCTCAAGGCTTACTAAGATCATTAATAAAACCTTCTAACATTCCCTGTGGAAATGAAACTCCTTTAAATTTGTAAAATGGTTTAATGAAAGTCTGAGCAATTTACCTAAGTAAGTCAGTGGTAAATACCTGTTTGGAAGTCAGGAGCCTTGTTTATGAGTTTTTTTGGTAACATCTAAATAACACTTCTGTTTTACTTGTTTCACAATTCAATGTGATCTTAACAATACTTCAGTGAGAGTCTGCCACAAAAGACAACAGCACCTTTCTGTTCTGTAATGTGATGCCTATCTCTGCACATGCAAAGTGAATTCTCTATCAGCCTTCATTATGGAAATTCAATGGCTGATGAACTACTTCACAAGATCATAACAAACCAAATGAGTAAGTAGCCTTAAGTTTCTTTCAGCATTTTACCAATATTGGTTGCCCTTTTAATATTGCAGTTTAAATTTTGCTACAGTGGTTAAGGAGTGAATTTTGAAATCAGGAAGGCCTAAGTTTAAACATAAGGATGAGTAAAGCAAGCCACATGGGGAACTCTTTCCTTCTCTTTCACCCCTTTCTCAGCCCACTCCTAGATTCCCACCCCCAAACTTCTTTTCAATCCTCTAGTTCCCTGCTGACATTCCATGCTTACCACCACCCCCTCCATGGCAGGGATCCCAGAACATTGGCATTCTAAGTCCCATTCCCCACTTTACAATGGTAATGGACCCAGGTCTATCTAGCTCCCACATAGTCCCATCACTTTAGTGAACCAGGCATTAACAACTACAATCTTCTGTCAAGATAGAAGAGAAGGTGTTTTATACACTGAGTCAGCACAGAGGCTGGGCCTGATTCAGGTCAATCCCCAAGTTGTTTATCTTCAATAATGGAACAAAATCAAATATTTGGAGTTAACAAAAGGAAAGTTACTTAGCCATAATAGAACAAGGACATAAGATTTTGCATTGAGGATATCTGGAGTTGATTTCACCTAGTAAATCTCCCTTACCTGGGGTACCCATAGATTTCTGTCAGTCAAGTATCAGAGAGAGCTCCTGGAGTTCCTTGTGGCTATTTTATATGTAGGCAAAGAGGAAGTGATGTCAACAACCCGAGACTTTAGTCCTATAAACCAACTAAATATGGTCTCAATACCTTTTAAGGAAAAAACTAGTCTAGATTACATGGAGGTGGGGATTAGGATATTGTTTATACAAAACCAGTTTCCTTACCACTATCTCTCAAGAACCACTAGACCTTAACATCTGCCCTTTGCCGAAAACTTCAATATATTTTATCCCCTCTAGGTAGCATGTGTGAGCTCCTTGACCCCAAGAGCTGTTTAGTTGCATGTTTGCTTTTTATTTGTATGCCTAGTCCTTAGCATATAGTCATGTGTTTTTAAATTTATTTACTCATTCATAAACTGAACTAAATAAATTAGCTTATATTTTCTCAGTTTTATTAACCTTCATCAGGAAAAATTCAAGCATTACATATTACTTTAAGATTTGCAGACCTGGGGTAGCTAGGTGACGCAGTAGACAGAGCTCTAGCCTTGGAATCAAGAGGACTGAGTTCAAATCTGGCCTTGACACTTACTAGCTGTGTGACCCTGGGCAAGTCACTTAACCCTAATTGCCTTACAAAAAAAAATTTACAAACCTTTACATGTAATCTCATTTAATCTTCATAACAACCCTGTCTTATCCCCATTTTACAGATGGGGAAACTGAGTCTGAGAGATATTAAATGCCTTGCCAGTGTCTGAGGCAAGATTTGAATTTAGGTCTGCCTGACTCTAAGTTCAATACTCTAAGAAGATTTCATTCCCCCCCTCCCCAAATATAAGTAATCAAAGGATATTAAAAAGCAGTTTTCAGGCTATCAATAATCATATGAAAAAAGCAAAAAAATGAAAATTAAGACAATTTTAAAACTTAAAATGCAGAAAGAAGCATACATCTTTACACATGTCCACTGTGGGACTGTGTTTTGTTTGATTTTGCACATATACATTAAGGAATCAATTTTTCAGGTCTTAAAAATTTTTTGCTTAATGGATGGGGACAGAGTGGAAGAGATAGATAATATACAATATGTCCTCCTTTTGCTATAATCCCTTGTTTTACATAATTTGGCATTGTCATGAGATTTTGAAACATATGCTTTAATTCTTCATCACTAAACTGCACTTTTTCACATTGCATATTAAGAAAAACCTTTAGCTTTTATTAATTAATCTGTCTCTTTCTAGATCTTCTTGTTGGGTTTTATTGGTTATATATAGAAATTCTGAAGATTTAAGTGGCTTTATTTTATATCCTATATCTGCTACTTATTATCTGTTAAAAAGTGAAAATTTTGATTTATTTTTCCTATGCTTATTCCCTCAATTTCTTTTTCTTGGTTTATGGCTGTAGTTGTCATTTCTGCCACTATGTTAAATGGTAATGGTAATAATGGGTATCTGTTTTATCCTCTAACTTTTCCACATTTCATATGTTTGATATTTGATTTAGATGTGTTATTTATTATATTAAGGAAAAATTCATTTATTCTAATAAATTTTTAATAGAAACAGGTGTTAGATTTCAACAAAAGCCTTTTCAATTTATATAAATATATAGTTTTAAAATTATTTATATTATTAATTTGGTTTATTACATGTATAGTCTTTCTTGTGTTAAACTAAGTCTGTAATCCTGGTATAACCCAACCTGGTCATAGTGTATAATACTCTTCCTAAAATGTTGTTGTAGCTTACTTGCTAATATTTTATCTAAAAAATTTTAGTCAATTTTTATTGTGGATATTGGTCTACACTTTTCTTTCCCTGTATTATCTCTCCCTTATTTAGGTTTCAAAAACATATTTGTTGTATTATGAAAAGAGATTGGAAGGGTGACACCATTTTTTTTATTACAGTTTGTACAACTTTGGAATGAATTGTTCTTCTAATGTCTGATAGAATGCACTTACAATTCTATCTGGTCCTGGAAATTTTTTCTTTTGGCGGTTCATTTACAACTTGTTTAATTGCCTTCATATTGGGTTATTTCAACAGTCTATTTCTTTTGTAACAAGTTATTGATGCAACTTTTTTGCCAAAAGTTTGTGCATAAACTTTTAAGTTTTATGTAACCAGAATTGCCCATTTTACTTTCTATGAAATCTCTGTCTCTTGTTGGGTCATGAACACTTCTACTATCCAGAGACCTGATGCTTGCTCCTCTAATTTGTTTATGATTCCACCCTTTATATCTAAATCATGTATCTATTTGGAATTTGTCTTTCTATACAGTGTGAGAGGTTGGTCCATATGTAGCTTCTGCCAGATTGTTTTCCGGTTTTCCCAATAGTGTTAGTTGAATGGTGAGTTCTTGCCCTTGGATTTATCGAACAGTAGATTATTGTTGTAATTTGTCTATTACATTGATCAACCTTTCTATTTCTTACTCAGTACCAAATTGTTTCTATAATTATAGCTTTGTAGAGTAGTTTGAAATCTGGTACTGCCAGGTCCCCATCTTTCCAACTTTCCATTCCCCCCTTAATTCCTTTGATATTCTTGATCTTTTATTCCTCTAGATGAATTTTGTAATTCTTTTTTTCCCTAATTTTATAAAGTAATCTTTTGGTAGTTTGGCACTGTTATGGCACTGAAGAAGTAAATTTACAGTAAGTAGCACACATACGCAATTATTATTTCTCTAGTTGCTTAAAGCTGTCTTTATTTCTGTGAAAATTGTTTGTAATTGTATTCATATAGTTCTTGTATCTATCTTGGTAGGTAGCCATCCAAGCATTCTATACCACCTGTAGTTATTTTAAAAGGAATTTCTCTATCTCTTACTGCTGGATTTTATTGGTAGTATACACAAATACTGATGATTTTTATGGGTTTATCTTATGTCCTACAATTTTACTGAAGCTGTAATTATCTAGTTCACTCTCTAGGGTTCTATAAGTAAACCATAATTTTATCTTCAACAAATGATCATTTTTTTCTCTTTGCCTACTCCTATATTCCCTCAATTTCTTTTTTTTCTTATTGTTATTGTTAACATTTCTAGAATTACATAGAAGAGTAATAGTTTATCCCTGATCTTATTGGAAAGGCCTCTAATTTTATTCGCAGTATGGAAAATATTAGCTCTTGCTTTTAGATAAATACTGCTTATTTTATTAAGAAAAGCTCCATTTATTCATATGCATTCTAGTTTTTTAAAAAATGAATCTGTGTTGCATTTTGACTTTTTCTTTCTTTCTTTTTTTTTTTTTGGCTAGGCAATTGGGGTTTGGTAAGGCAATTGGTGACTTGCCCAGGGTTACACAGCTAGTAGGTGTCAGATGTCTGAGGCCACATTTGAACTCAGCTTCTCCTTACTCCAAGGTCAGAGCTTTTTCCACTGTGCTGCATTTTGTCAAAAGCTTTTATTTCCTCTATTGATATATTCAAGTGATCTTTTTTGTTATTAATATTGTCAGTTATGTTTATAGTTTTCTTAATGTTGGACCATCCTCATACATTCCTGGTGAAGAAATTAATTTTTTATCCTGTATTTTATTTGATTTTATACTGAAGTCTCTTCTCAGGTTTGAGTAGAGAACCTTAGGTGTGCCAAAGTCCAAACTTTCCCTTCTGCTGTTAGTTACCAAGGATACAGTTGCTGTTAAAGAAAAACTTTGTTCTCAGTATTCTCAGAAAACATTGTCTCAGCATCTCCTGCAAGGTTTGTGAGGTATTCCTGAGAAGCTAGGACAACCTGACTAGGACAACTTGTCCTTGTCCGATCTTCAACAATTAAGGCAGTCTTAATGAATTCCCCAGTTGCCAGTTCCCCAGTCTGCCCTTATCAGGGACCTCAGGGAGTATCTCAGACCAAAAATTTACAAAGACATTCCTTAGAAATAATTAAAGATGGTCCTCATGACATACAGGGGCTATGCCCACTTTCTTTGATGCAACCAATAATGATCTTTTGTCTCTGTGACACTGGCCAATTATATGATTATTACACCCTAACTTCAGGGTCTCTTGGCCAGAGACAGGGCCATTTGACTCATCCTTTATTATCACGTAACATGACTCTCATAAATGATGTCTTACTCAGAGATTTGCCTCAGTTTATCTCTTTGTTAAATTTAAAATGAAACATTGCAATAGATACATTCTGGTCATGATGTATAATCTTTGTGATATGTTGCTGTAGTCTCCTTGATAATATTTTATTTAAAAATTTTGCATTGATATTCATTAGCAATATTGGTCTGTAGCTTCCTTTTTCTGTTTTGATTCACCCAGGTTTAGGTACCAAGAAGCTTCATGGGATCTGCACCTTATACTGCTACACTTTTAGTAAGAACTCAGTTTACCTAGGAAACAACAGGAATAGAATGAATTTTGGGGATAGGAAGTTGTATTTTTATGCTGTCCCTCACCCCCACCCCCAGGAGCAGAAACAAAAAAACAAAGGTTGAAGAATGAGACATTGCACTGCCTTTGCTGGGATTAAATTATTTTATATGACCAATTTTTTGTTTTGTTTTTATTGAGTCATTTCAGTTGTGTCTGGCTCTCTATGAACCCATTTGGGGTTTTCTTGGCAAAGATACTAGAGTGGTTTGCAATTTTGTTCTCCAGCTTATTTTACAGATGAGTAACTGAGGCAAATAGGGTTAAGTGACTTGCCCAGGGTGACACAGCTAGTTAAATGTCTGAGGCTAAATTTGAACTTAGGTCCTCCTGATTCCAGAGCTAGCACTCTATCCACTGTGCCACCAAGTTGCCCTAACTAATTGCCTTAAGGAAGATGACAGAATGAAGGCCCAGAAAATTTGGAAGGAGTCATCTGTAATGTAAATTTGACATAATCACATCTTGATTCTTCAAAAGGAATGACTTTTCTGTCTATAGTCATGTAAAAAATGCTCTAAATCACTATTAATTAGAGAAAGGCAAATTAAAAGAGCTCTGAGGTAGCAATTCACACCTATCAGATTGTCTAATATGACAGAAAAGGAACAAATGTTGGAGAGAATTGAGTAGGACACTAATGCACTGTGGATGGAGTGGTGAAATGATCCAACCATTCTGAAGAGCAATTTGGAACTATGTCCAAAGGGTAATCAAACTGTGCATACCCTTTGATCCAGCAATATCACTACTAGGTCTGTATCTCAAAGAGATCATAAAAAAGGAAAGAGGACCTATATTCACAAAAATATTTGAAGCAGCTCTTTTTGTGGTGGCAAAGAATTGGAAATTGAGGGGATACCCATCAATTAGGGAATGGATGAACAAGTTGTGGTATATGACTGTAATGGAATTGTGCTATAGGAAATGACAAGCAGGCAGATTTCAGAAAAACCTGAAAAGACATACATGAACTGATGCAAAACGAAGTGAACCAAACCAGGAGAACATTGTACAACATTGTACAATCATCAATTCTGATTGACTCTTCTCAGCAATACAATAATCCAAGACAATTCCAAAAGAGTCAGAATGGAAAATGATATACACAACTAGAAGAAGAACTGATGGAGCTATTTTCACTTTATTTTTTGTGTCTTTTTTTTTCATTTTGCAAACTCTTCTTTTACAATATGACTAATATGGAAATATATTTTATGTGATTGCACATATATAACCTGTATCAAATTGCTTACTGTCTTAGGGAGGAGGGAAGGAGAGAGAGAAAATTTAGAACTCAAAATTTTATAAAAAATGAACATTAAAAATTACCTTAACACATAATTAGAAAAAATTAAATAGTATTAAAAATAAAGGATGGCTTTTGTCTTATGGAAGACTTAAGAATACCTTTGAACCTCAAGGTTTTTAAACTGGATAATAGGCTTTAGTCCAAAAGAATGATTCTATCTTGTAGTTATATTTGTGTATAAATGAGGAAATAACAGTTGGGTTTTCAATTTTTTTAGGAATATAAATGAACTGAACAGGAGTAGATTAGGGTTGGGGGAAGTTTTTCAGGACCTTAGTGTTCTGAGATTTATGAACAAGGCTATGTAAACTGCTGTTTTTATGTTTGGGTTTTTTCTTTCTCCCTTTGTAGGGGCCGGTTTGCCTTTTACTGGCAAATAGTGACACTATTGGTGCAAGACTGTGGTTTACCAGGATCTAGTTTTGATCATATCCCCATACATTGGTCTAACACTTTAGAAGAGGAAGTATGCTAAATGAATCAAAGAGACAGGTGGGTAGCACAATGATTTGAGGACTGAGTCTGGAGTCTGGAAAAATCTTAAAATTTAGAAGAGTTAAAATTTAGCCCTAAAGCAAATCACTTAACCTTTGTTTGCCTCAATTTCTACCCTTATAAAATGGAGATGATAATAATAATTTCTTTCTCTCAGGGTTATCGTGATAATAAAATGAATTAATATTTGTGAAGCACTTTTCAAACTTTGAAGTGCTATATAAATGCTTGTCTGACATATATGCAGAGGTTATCAGCTTTTTCAGAGTGTCTTTCCACATAAAGGACACTGGGAAAATATTTTCCAGAAGAATAATGATGATATGAAAGGGAAGTATGTTGGGGAGACTATGGATCATAGGTAGACACTCCATACTTGGTTCTAGCTGGCTAACCACTTAGTTGGAAGAAACTTTTTTTAATTGGCTGAATATCTCAGAACTATCTGCATCTTCAAAAAGCCTGAGTCAGCTTCAGTTTTCTTTTTCTTCATATATGTCTGGGGTACTTTGGTGATCAGAGAGAGGTTATGAGGTGCAGAAAAGGGTCTTAGGGCCTCTGTGAGGGTATATGATCCCTGAGAAGGTGGGCCTCCTTGGTTTTTTGGTTCATTATAGATGTCAGAAGTAGTTTCCAACAATGGAAGAGTGAGATACAGGAATCTAGGAATCAGAATCCAGGCTTCCAGCTAGCAAGGAGTGATCTTTGGGACCCCAGCCCAGCAAAGGGATTCACCTGGCAGTCATACTATGTCATGATATAGATTTGATAGAACAAATGATACACAAGAATTAAGTTAAATTATGAGTCAAATTTTTCCCCCTCCCCTAAGGCGGTATAGCAAAGGTTATGTCCCTAACATGTTGGGGAAAATGAACTAGATATTCCTTTGTAAAGGCTAGCTGGTGTTAAGTGGTATGAAAGAAATGCTTGGCTTGGCCTTCTCATCAAGGACATATCTTTGAGGCAATTCTTGTTCATCAGTCTGATGAAAGGTGATGGCAAGTATGTGTGGAGGGTCAACATGGAAGCTCTAACCCAGCAGATGAATATGATCAAAGACTTCCCCAAGGCCCAGGGCTCATAGCCTGGACTTACTTCAATGGGGCCAGCTCCTGATTCATCCAGCCACCATCCTGAGATCACACATCTGTTGCCTCAAACTCAGATCCTCTCAGTCCTGGGGGTTAGCTACTGGATTCACACTGACCTACCCTAAGACTTCTTGGCCAGTGTTCAAGGCTTCTGTCCTAGCACTTAGCTCTTATTCCTTCTCTAGCTCAGAGAACCTTAGAACCACTGTAGCCTGTGATTTTTTTTACAGCCTGGAGGACTAGCCAGCATCAGTTTCTAGGCTTAAATGACAGCAGGCCTGTTTTCCTGAATGAAATAGAGGTGTCTTTTTTCTGTCGTTCAGTGCTGCTTATGAATTCCTGAAGTTAGAGTTGTTCAGTAAAGGCCCTAAAAGTAATTTAAGTGGTAAGAGATTCTCTAGGAGACCCTAAGGACCTTATCACCAAAAGGGTGTGGTGTGATGTGGTGTGATGAAGGTAATATCCTAACTCCCTTGTCCCCGTGCCAGGTAAGCTAGTTTTTTTTTTTTTTAAATGTATTGAAAATTTCCTTGAAATTTGATTGACTCAGGTTGTTGACATCATTCCCTGGTCACCTGAGTACAAAACAACCATGAGGGGTTCTAGCTTCTCTCTAATGCTTGTCTGGAGGACCTCAGAAAGCCAGAACATCAGTTATCTGAATCAACATGACATAATCTGTTGAGTATCTTTACTTTCCTATAATCCTTTTTTAAACGCTTGAATGATTTAAGATTGTCTCTTTCACTTCCATTATTAGTCCTAAACTACCAGGGTCCTGACCTGAGTCAGGTCTGGCCTATAATGGGAGCAATATTTTAAGCCTCCCCCTAACTCCCATGCAAGTTAGGCTAGTATTTTTTTCCTTCAAAGGCATTGAAACTGTCCTTGAGACCACTGATAAAGCTTCCTGGTCACTTGGGGAAAAGATAACCAGGACATGAAGGACTAGACCGTAGGCCTCTGACTGCAGACAAGCAGGATAAACAAAACTGATACAAGATTGCAAAGCTTAATCAAAGTTATATCATTGATAAACATTAAGTCATAAATATCCTTTTGTCAGCTATTCAATGGACTACAATTGTCTCATTTCATTCTAATTTTATGCCTAAACTATCAGGGGAATGATCCATCTCAGGTCTGGACACTCAGCTCTTTACAGGCTTCCAGGATTTATAATTATCTAAGTGCTTCTGAGTTCTCATTCACATAAATTAATACTGAGGTCTTCATCACAGGATATATACCACACCTATCTGTCTATTAGTAGTTCTATCTTCCACTATACTCACACAATCTCCTTCTGTTTTTCCACATTGCATTGTGTATTTGCTTAATATGTAATTCCCATAAATAATCAGCATGATAGGACATGTACTGTGCAAATGCCACTTCCTGGCTGTGTTGTGAGAAAAATATCTAAACATTTCCTTACCTCAGGCTGGAATGTTTTATTTTTGAAGTATTCAATAATAAGTAATTTGGGGAAAGAACTATACATGCAAACAGCTATATCTCTGAAGAAACTTTTTAAAATTTGCCCCAATCCAGAAGTAACCTTCTCTGAAAACAATCATAAGATGTAACAGTAGGAATTTTGACTGGCCAAGCTAATGAGATTCTTCAGGACTAGATTGAGTGTAGCTGCAGTTCAGAATGTTTTTTTATTTTAATTAAGAACAACAAATAACAATTGTCTAACATAATTAAGAACCTAATAAAGCAAAACTTTCGTCAGCTGAGATACAAGTAAAGATATCAATATAGGACATGCTTCTGCCAAGTCTGAAGTAAAGTATATCAAGAATGTATCTTCAGGAATCATGAGACCACAGATATTTCTACGTATAATATTTTTCTAGCCAGTTCTACTATGAGGAAAGAAGAAATTAGCAAACTCCCTGGACCTAATGAGTCCCCAAAGGCCATATTTATGGCTTTACTTAGCCAGTCAGCTCTCTGGAACCAGCTAGGTTCTGGTCACTCCTGCTTGTGAAGGTGTTAGGCGAAGGAAAGAATTTTAACCCTGTCGTTCCCGAAAGAATTCCCCTTCATGGGGCATCAATGAATTGCAAACACTCTATCATTTAATCTCTCACTCTGTCATCACCTCCTCTCCCTCTGACCCACTTCAGCCCACACCATAAAGGCTGAATTTGTGTTTTTAAATTTCAAATTAAACTTCATTTTGCTCTGAGAATTTTGCAAATTTTATCCCTTGTGATAACAAGGGACTCTGGGGTGTCACAGAATTGGGGCTGGGAATAACTACCATAAAGTGTCTGATTCTCCAGCACTCCTTCAATAGAGCTGTGATCTCATAAATGGGGGTATTCCTTTGAACAATATAGATTGCGACTCAATCATGCCTATTTCTATTTTATTATATCATAAAGCATCACAATTCCTTCATGGAATAAAAATATCATCTGTTTGCCAAGGTTTTTCCCCCATACTTGGTATGAAAGATAATGCTCACTGATACTAGATTATGTTTAATATCTACCTTTTGCAACATAATCTCAATCTGGGTTACTTGGCACATGCAAAAGTTGTATTTTCCTACAGTTTATCTCTATTATGCCTTTGAGTATGATTACCAACAGAACTTTGTGTTTCCAAACAGGAAGGAGCATCTCCACTAAATGAGGTGAGTCCAAATCTCTGAGAAAAATAAAGAAATAAATTTGCCTGGGACATTTGTCATTTACTTGTCTGTTGTTTATACAACAAACTAAGAGAATTTTTAGTTGGCCTAAGAGGATTTTAGAAAAGGTTGTGAAAGCAAGAACTGCCCTCATTTCTTTCTGGAGGTCTTATCCCAGTTTTGCTCTTTATTCTTCTACTTTCTGTCAGACAAGTGACAACTTACTTCCCTTTCTCCTTGGTTCCTCTCCCTGTAGAAATGTATTATTTGTATGCTGAAGAATATTCCATTAGGCCAAGTGAATTAATAATAGCAGCTAATAATATCTATTATTTATACAATGCTTAAAGGTTTGCAAAGAGTTTAAAAATATTATCTCACTTTATCCTCACAAGAATCCTGGGGGACTATTGTTAGCCTCATTTTACAGATGAGGAAAGTAAGGTAGACAGAGGTTAAGTGACTTGCCCAGGGTCTCACAGCTAGTAAGTGTCTGAGGCTGGATTTGAACTCAGGTCTTCTTAACTTCAGATACTACACTTTAATCTACTCTATCTATACTGTAACCACTTACTTACAACAGTACTTTTAGTAAGAATTGTAAAGATATTTAAAAGACTTTTAGAGTTTTAGTTTCTACATAGCAGTAAATACATTGTGTTATCTCTAGCTAGTACCCTCTGTAAACACTTTGCTTAACACTACCACCTCACTAAGGATAGCTATAGTAAATAATAGGGATTTTATCTGTCTTATCTGAGGAGCTGAATGTGCCATCTCTCAGGTCAGTTACATTCATAAAATTTTTATTTATAAGTTTTGCCCCTAAACAACAGGGGCAGAAAAACTGTAAGGCGTGGGTCAGTGAAAACACTCAAACAGTTATGGAAAGGGAACAATATCAGTCAAACGATTCTTTATCTCTATGCCTGTCCTTCCTTTGACTTACTGCACTAGCAATGAACAGGCAGCAAAAATCTATCACAGTCCTATAAAACCCAGCCAGTGAGTTAGCCTGCCAAAAAGCAATGAGAAGGATGGATTAGAAGAAGCTACTAGAGGCAGAACTGTGATAGTAAAAACAGAAACATCAGGAATTGACCCTGGCAGTTTTTCCCAACTGTGACTGGTAATTAATTTGAGAGGAATAAAAAGATTGACTTGATGTAGTGAAGTAATTGAATTGTAATTGGATAGCAGGAATTTAAAATGTATTCTAGTCAACAGAGTTGTTTGACATCCATATGTTCAGTAGCCTATGAGGATGTACAGAGGAAGTTGCGATCTAAAACCAATCCAAAACTTGGTTCGGCAAGAAATGAACAGTAATAGGACATCATTTGATTGGTTAATGCAATGATCAGAGTTCTTAATTCTTCCAAATAAGTTTGTAGTTAGTGAATAAAACATTTTCTTAATACTGGCATCTTTTGGCATCAGTCCATACACATCTTCCCAATTTTCTCTGAACTCTAAGCCTTTTGTCACTTCATATGGTTCAAAAATAGCAGGTAGGTGGTGAAATGTATAGAGTGTCAGGTCTGAAGTCAGTAAGACTCATCTTCCTGAGTTCAAATCTGGCCTCAGATGCTGTGTGGCTTTGGGCATGTCACTTAACCCTGTTTGCCTCAGTTTCTTCATCTGTAAAATGAGCTGGAGAAGGAAATGGCAAACCACTCCAGTATCTTTAACAAGAAAACTCCAAATGGGGTAACTAAGAGTCAAACATGACTGAAATGACTGAACAACAATATGGTGTGATAATATTCCATTATATTTAAGTATAATATTTTTTTCCAGCTGTTTCCCAATTGGTGGACATTCATTGTGTTTCCAGGTCTTAGAATAACACAAACTGCTTCTACGAGTGTTTATATGTGAATTCTTTTACTCTGTCTTTGACCTCTTTATAGAGTTTGCACAGTTTAATTAATTTGGGGGGAGTGTAATTCCAATTTGCTTTCCAAAATGGTTGGATTATTTCATAGCTCCGCCCACCAAGAGTTAATTAATGTTCCTGTCTCCCCACAAACCCTCCAACAATTGTCATTTTCCTTTTTTAATATTTGCCAATCTGATAGGTGTGAGGTGGAGGCACAGAAATATTTTAATTTGCATTTGTCTTATTGGTGTTTTCTAGCATTTTTTTCATGTTCTTGATAGACTATATTTATTCTTTTAAAAACTGTCCTTTGACCATTTATTGTAGAATGGCTCTTGTTCATAGATAAATTGATTGATAGATCCTTACCTTGTATCGCTATGTACCTCATATATCACAACTTTATCAGAGAAATTTGCTTGAAAGATTTGGTTAACTACTTCCTTTCTAATTCAAACTACTCTGATTTTGTTTGTGCAAAAACTGCCCCCCCCATATTATATAATTAAAATTGTCTTTAAAAAGACTAATATGATCAACTGTGTCCCTTTTTTGGTCAAGTAATGTCCCCTTATCCATGGTTGTTAAAACTCTTATTTTTCATAAAGATCATTAATTGGTGAAGTTTTCAGTTTTTTGCCTTAAGTTATTTATTCTCCTTCCTTCCTCAAGCACTTTAATTTCACCTTTTAATTTATTGCTTTATTTCTTCCATCTATTCTTGTATCCATTATGTCCAAGCCTTTTTTTCCCTTGAGGAGCAGGTAGGTAGTGTGGTAGACAGAGTGCTGTGCCTGGATTCAGGAAGACCTGAGTTCAAATCCTGCTTTAGACATTTATTAGCTGTGTAACCTTGGGCAAGTCACTTAACCTCTGTTTACCTCAGTTTTGTCAACTGTAAAAATCACCTACTTCTTAGGATTGTTGTGAAGATCAAATGAGATAATTCTAAAGGGCACAGTGCCTGGCATATAGTGAGCATATATAGTAATATATTGACTTCTCAATTACCTTCTCAAAATTTCCTTAATCATTTGTTATATAACTTGCCCTTTTAGATCTTTGCTGGAGAGTTTGTGATAGAACTAGGTTCTACCAGAAGTGCCATGTCACCATCTTACCAGAAGAGCAACAACATTTTATATATCCTTGCTTTCAGGTATTCAATTGCATTCACTAATTGAAAGAGCCATATCAAAGGATGATTTTGTAAAGCAAGTCTGTGTGTGTGTATGTGTGCGCGTACAGTCTTCAAATGGCTGAGAAACCTGCTGACCTTCTATAACCTCTTTTGCCATTTGGGTTAGTCTATTTTTTTTAAGGCAATTGGGGTTAAGTGACTTGCCTAGGGTCACACAGCTAGTAAGTGTCAAGTGTTTGGTCTGAGGCCGGATTTGAAGTCAGGTCCTCCTGACTTCAAGGCTGGTGCTCTATCCACTGCGCCACCTACCTGCCTGGATTAGTCTATTTTTTAAGGTGTTATTTTCTTCAGTATATTTTTTGGGTCTCTTTTGGTAAGCTGTTGATTTGTTTTTTATGATTTTTTTGCATCGCTCTCATTTCTCTTCCCAGTTTTTCCTCTACTTCTCTTACTTGCTTCTCTCTCTCTCTCTTTTTTCCTTGCTTTTTGGTGAGGCAATCGGGGTTAAGTGACTTGCCCAGGGTCACACAGCTAGTAAATGTCAAGTGTTTGAGGTCAGATTTGAACTCAAGTCCTCCTGACTCCAAAGCCAGAGCTCTATCCACTGTGCCACCTAGCTGCCCTCTCTTACTTGCTTCTCAAAATCCTTTTTGAGCTCTTCTATGGCCTGGGACTGATTCATATTTTTCTTGAAGGCTTTGGATGTAGGAGCTTTGACTTTGTTGTCTTCTTCTGGTTGTATGTTTTGATCTTCTTTGTCACCAAAGAAAGAGTCTATGGTCTGACTTTTTTTTGCAGTGTTTGCTCTTTTTCCCAGCCAATTATGTGAGTTTTAAACTCTTTGTTAAGGTAAGGGTCTGCTTCCAGTGTGGAGAATGTACTGTCCCATGCTTTGAGGGTTTTGTGCAGCTGTTTTCAGAGATACTTCTAGGGACCTGAACAGTGTCAGTTCTTCCAAGGTGGTATGATCAAGGGCAAGGTGTTTGCTCCTTTCCTGGCCTGGGCTCTGGTCTATGAGTGACCACAAGCACTCTTTTCTGTCTTGGAACTGTGAGGAGGATTTCTTCTCCACCACCACAACAAGCTGCACCACGCCATTGCTTTTCCTCAACTCAGGACTGTCACCCAGGACTGTGACCCAGATCCAAGCATGAGCAAAGCAAGAGATTCCTACCTCAGCACTAGCAAAGAGATCCCTGCAATCCCCCTCTGAAACCACTCCATCCCCCCTCTGCCTGTGGGTTGAGAGCTCCAGAAGTAGTGACTGCCCTGGGGCGGCGCTAAGACTGGGGCTTGACCAAGCTTCTGTCCCATCCAGGTCTGACAGACCTTTCATCCTGACCTTCTAAGCTGTCTTTGGTGTTTGTGGGTTGAGAAGTCTGGAAACCACCACAGTTGTCCTCAATTCAGTCCTCTGAGGCCTGCTCCAGGTTCGTTGAGGCCTGGTCTTTGCCTGTGCACCCACGCTGAACTGTGCTCCTCTCCCAGCCCACACCTTTCCAATTAATCATCCAGGTTGTCTTGGGCTAGAAATTTGTTTCACTCTGTCTTTTTGTGGGTTCTGCTGCTCTAGAATTTGTTTAGAGCCATTTTTTACAGGTATTTGGAGGGGTCTGGGGGAGAGCTCAAGCAAGTCATTGCTTTTACTCCACCATGTTGGCTCCGTCCCCACTACATCCCAGCAAATACATTCTAAGGCATTCACACAGAATTGGCATCTAATTTAACAACACAATTTTTGATTTCATTAAGTAGAATTTATCTCTCATTAATTTTCACTCACACAAGGCCAGTTTCTAATTCAAGAAATTAATGACTGATTTTCCTGGGTTAATGAATCAGGAAGATATTACAACCAGATTTCATTTTTTATTATGTATATAATGCTAATCTTGTTGTTAACTATGACATTTTACATGGAACTAATGATTCCAATAAAAAGTTTTTATTCAATTGTACCTTAATTGGCAAGGTTATACTTTGACACTAGAAGTAATCTGTATAAAAGGAAAGCATTCCATAAACAGGTAAGTGTGACCTCATTTAATTTTCCTATTTTTCTTTTTCTCACTTAATTTTTAAGACATATTATGACATTAAGCCAGAATGATTTGATGTGTTATTCTTTACAAAGGACACATTGTTTCATTATCATTCTTTGCATAATTTCTAAATGTTGTAGGAATATAGTGTAATTTTTTGGTAGAATGTAGTTTACTTTCCAAGTTAGAAAAAATTTTTAAATCATTTTTAAAAAACTAGGTTTATATTTCATTATGGAAGTTTTCTTTGAAGAAGAGACATTTGGGTAATGTGCAGGGAGTACTTTGAGCATTAAAATGTTTACATGCAGTTTTCCCTTCTCTGCATGTCTTCCCTGATCTACCCAAAGATGACTGCTTGGTTTCTTGGTCTTTTTTTCATTTTCCATTGAATATGATATGAATAATATATCACACTGGATCATTATGGAAACAGCTTGAATGTTATTAGAAAATAAAAGTTTTAATAATATATTCCCTATTAGGAAACAACTTAAAAATAATAGGGTACAAAGAATGTTTCTCATAGGACCTAAAAATATAAATGATTAATGTAGGTGACTTTCAATTGGCAACAATGATTTTTAAGTGCACCACAAAAATTCTATGATTTGAATCTCATCCAATCTTATATGTGGCAAATATTGCAATGGGTTTCACTTTATTATATGAATACCATATACGTGAATTGAGAGACAGTATGGCATAATGAAGAGTCAAGAAAATCTGGGTTCAAGTCCCATGTCTGAAATATTCTGGTTGTGTGACACTGGGCAAATCGCTTAACCTCTCAGTGCTCTAGGCAACTGTCTAAAATGTTAAGCTGCAGGGAAGCTACTGACTTCCATTGGCACAGAAAACTTCCTTCTCTAGGAGTTCCCTATGCCATAGGTCTAGTATTTATCCCCCTAGAATGGTCCTGATGCTAAACACTAAATACACACTAAGTCATACGTACAATCTATATGTTTTATGTCACACAAAGGGCTTAGAAACTATTGGATTTTTTTTTAATCAGAAGATAATGAAAACATAACAATTAGGCATCATAGTCCAAATGAAGCCTTTTTATTTCTTTGTTTTTCCAATAACTTCCTCTTTTGTTCAAGAAACTTGACTTCAAATTTAACAACTAAGAAGGCAAAGATGATGTTAATACCTATATATGTCAATGAAACCTGAAGGAGCAAAAAGTTTAGATTGTTTCAATTTTTTTCTGGTCTGTCAACATGGTGCCACAAGCACCAGAAACCTCAAGTATTGTTCTTTCATTTGTGGAGTATCACTGGGCCCATAGGAAGAAAAAATAATTGAAACTTTTACTTACATCAATATCTGGAGCAGACATATATGGAATGTGCTTTGCAAAACTTACAATGCACTACACTATAATGTTAGCTAGCATTATTTTAACTCATGTCACCTAGATATTCTGTATAGTACCTGGATCACTGTGATAAAAAAATTTTAAGTTCATTGCATTACTCCTACTTACAAAGGTTCTAGAAGACCATTTTTTACTTTGATGTAATAGTCAGCAAGTATTTAGGTGCTGACTATGTGCCAGTGACTGTGCTAAGTTTTGGGGATACAAAGAAAGGAACAAAACAATTCCTAATCTCAAAGATCTCATAGTCCAATGTGGAAGACAACATGCAAACAATTGTGTACAAACAGGCTTGTTGTTGAAGGAATTTTATCAGATTTGAAGGAAACCAGGAGGTGAAGATGAGGATAAGTACTGTCTTTCCTTGTCCCTCACTGAACAAATTCTAATGTCACCTCCATTTTTTATTTTATCATTGTTACTTAGCCAAAAATAATTGTATTAACACTAAAATTATAAAACCAGTTTCCTTCTCAACACATCAACCAATCTTTAATTTCATAACCATTTGGTTTGGGGACAGCTGATTTTCTGTTTATTTCCATTCTAATATTTTTGTGATGTCTATTTTTGTTATAGTATAAAAAGTAATTTGGTGCCTCTTCCATTAGAGAGACTCACAAATTTTGCATTTCTAGACTATGGTTACGTACAACTACAAAGAAAATTATAAGTTGAAGCAAACTTTTTTTGGATTGTCCTTTTTTGTTTTGTCCATTCACTATTTGAAATTATGGGGCTCTTAACAGATGTGAAATTCTCCCTAAAATGAATTGATATTACATGCCTGCATCAAGTTGTTTAAAGTCTAAAATTACTTTCACAATGTTTTTGATTTTCAGGTGGCAGTTTTTAACCATTTCTAATAATAAACTGCTTTCTTTTTGTTGAAATTCAGCAGCCATTAGGAATAATGAATAACATAAAACTTACAATGAAATATAAGTGGACTAAAATCCTATATATACTTTTTGTCTTCTGCATGTATACACACAGTTCAAACCTTATGTTGTTTCATGCCTGCAATAAATTTCATTTAATACAGTAGGCACATTAAGCAGACTGAGTCTGGTATCTTGCCTATATTCACTCAGATTGATTAAATCTCCTTTTCCTGATGAATTGGACTTTCATTAGGAATTAGAATAAGCCATAGTGATTACTCTTTCCAAAATTCCGTTGTTTATTTTCTTCTCAAAGTTCAAAACATATTCTGCCTTCATGCATAAATCTCATAAATCATTTTTGGCTGATTTTTCCCTCTGTGCTTAAGTTAGCATAATGCATGCATTATAATAGTGTCTCATTAACATCTTCAACAGCAATGACAAAAATTTCCAAAACACATCAGAACAAATTAAGATGTTTCATCTTCTTTTTTTATTGTTTTCAGCACTGAATCTTCTCCCAAAATTTTGCATAGTTCATTGAGTCTCTGCTGCATCTTGGGAATGCCAGCTAGTTGGGATTCCAGTTTTTGTTTTTCTTCACTCAGTGATAAACGAATAGCTGTATCCAGTTGTTCAAAGCGCCAACCTCCTTCTCCATCAAACTGTAATAAATGAGTATGGTATTTCCTGCATAAGCAAATTAAATTAATCCCATTAGCAAATGACTGCAGAATTATATGCTAAGATAGATCTTTAAGTAAGATGCCTATTGTGTAAACAGAAGGGATATAGGAAGAGAGTAATCACTAAGGTAATTTAAAATCTTTATTCTTGTCTCTTTAAAATACTTACTGTTTCTATCCTATTTGATTTATTATGGAATGTAAAACAAGTCATGCTAATACATTTGATCATGTTCTGAAATAACCTTAGATTTATACAAACCTAAGAGGTTATATAGAGAGGAATAAAATAAGGACCTATGGTAAAAGGATTTGTTCTGCAAAACTAGGACTCAGTCAAAAGGCTAAATAAAACCCAAAGACCTAGAAAGCCACATGTGGCCTCAAGGCTGCAGGGTCTCCACCCCTGGTGTAGTTAGTATTCTGAGGGAGTGTGAGGTTCCAAAAACACTCTTTAAGTGTCAGATTCTTTTAATTAAGCATTTTTATAGAAATGTTTTTAAAAGATACTATATACTTTATGAACTTTTTTAAAAAAGTATTTTCAACTCCCCCTTGTGATTTCATGAGTATAGAAAACAACAGGTACGGAAATATCCTGGACCTGTAACTCATCTGTAATTTTGTCATTTCTTGTATAGAGAGTTGCCAGGGACCACAGAGGTTAACTAACTTCCTGTTCATCCAACTAGCACGTGTCAGAAGTAAGACTTGCACCCAGGTCTTCCTGAATACTAGGTTGACTTTCTATCTAGTATGCTATGCTGCCTATCATGTCCTATATTTTGAGGATTTAGGGCTATCATGAGGAATGCCAATTACTGAAATACTAGTAACTGTTATTTACAAATTACCATAATTTTGGCATAACTTTGCCGTAATTTTCTTATTTGATCCTTAAAATAATTTTATCAATTAATTCAAGTATCATCATCATCATCATTACTGCTTTTCCTATGTTACAAATGAAGAAATTTAAGCTCAGAGATGAATTAACTTGCACAAGCTGACATAGTAAGTGCCCAGTTAGGTCAAATCCAAGTTTTCTGACTTCATGTTTAGTCTTCTTTTTGTTACACTAATAATGTGCCTTTACATTAAATAATCCTCCCGTATTTTATTAGTTTTTATATCTGCTTTTTATATTTTTTCTGCTTCCCCCCTTGACCATCCGTCAATCAACTATAACTGTTGTTCATGCTCTGAGTAGCCCTCAACTAAATTTAATATGCAGCTTCTAATCTTCTGCAAGTTTGTTATAATTCTATCTGAAATAATAGTAAATGCTTTCTGAACGAAGGCCCGGCAAATGCATGTGCTTAATAATAGGGGTTTTTTTTGGTTGTTGTTGTTGTGATGTAGAAATCTTTTCCGTAACTTCTGGGTATTTAGCTATTTGAAAAAACAAACGAAACTTGTTTGCTTTTTCCCCCTTTGTGCTTAAGGAAATAATAACAGCTAGTGTTTATATAATGCTTTATCTGTATGCAAAGTGCTTTTCAAATATTTCATTTTATCCTCATCACCCTAGAAGATAGATGCTATTACAATCTCCATTTCACAGATGAGGCGGAGTAACTTGCCCGGGATCACACATAGTTATGTCTGATGCCGAATTTAAACTCGTGTCTTCCTGACTCCAGGCCTAGCACAGTACCCACTGCACCACCCAGCAGCCACTAAGTTAACATAATGCATGCATTACAACAGTGTTGCCAAGTTGTGTTCACAAAGTCTAAGAGCTCATTGACTTTGCCTGTAATAATAAGATATTCAGAAGATATTTTAAAAGAGAAAGAGAAATATCCCTATAAAAAACTGGAAAGAAAACAAAAGAAATGAGAAAAAATAAAAAATTAAATGAGATAGAAATGAAAGAACAAAAGAAGAATGTATAGACTCCTTTTAAGTATTTTATCTATTGAACTTTCAACTTCTGTGTTTACCTAGATGAACATTAGTATCCTACACTGAGGAGCATTATTATGGCACTATAGCAATTAGAATACTCTTTAAAATGACATATTCCAATCTTCACCAAGCTTTTGCCTTTAATTTCCTATTTAGGTTGGGTCCACCACTCTGTTCCTACAGCTTGAATTGATTTCTAAACAGGAAGAGAAATATGAGTAGGTGTCTCTTGTCCAGAGTTTCAGAAGTATGTTCTCTCAGTGTAAAACATCTTAGGGCATACGTTCATCAGTAGAAAGAAAATACTGCTCTTACTAAAGTTTATTGGAGTTAACCTGCAATATACTTCCATCACAAAGAAAAAAAGCACAGGAAAGTGGCCAATGAAAAGCTATAATTTTATCCAGGAATCTAATAATTTAATAAACTTTTGCAGCTTTGACATTCACAGATATTAGCATTGATTTTTACCATGCAATCAATGATTACTCATCTAATACATAAAAAATGCAATATAATTTGCTCTGTACTGGTACTCTGAAACCCTATATAATGTAAACCTCTCAGAGCCAGAGGAAGGGAACCTTCTTCTGATTTTCCTCCTCTACTAATAAACTGACCTAATAAATTTCTTTCTAAAACTATTTCAGTTTTTGGGGTTCATTCTCATGTCTAACACAGTTTATTTTAAAATGTCAGAACTAACATGCCTAAAAGGCAACATGTTATTCAGATTCCAAAACAGTAGGATAAGAAATTATTTCATAGCATAACACTCAAAGAATTTAATTGAACATGAGAGACAAGTCCCATCCTTTTCCATTTAACATAAATCAATTTGATTTAGGATCAGCTCTGGAAATATAGTTCAATACTAGGCAGGAAGAACATAAATTGGTCATTATTGCCTTGGTCATTATTCATCCCAAGTTCAGAGGACCTCAGAATTCCAGAGTAAAGGCATAATTGGCTAAAAGTTTCATTCTTCCATTCAGCAACAAATACTTATTAAACTACTATTGTATGCAAGGCTCTGTGCTAGATACTGAAAATACAAAGATATATATACCTATATCTTATATATAGGTATATATAAATATATGGATATATATGCATGTAAGTACACACACATATAAAATAGATCTTACTCACGAGGAGTTTATAAGAGTACTAGATTTAGAATCAGGATATGCGTTCAAATTCTTACTCCATTACATCACCTTTGTGATTTAAGGCAAGTCACTTAATATCTCTCAGTCTCATATCAAACTTTTGGTAGGAGAAGATGACCTCTATAGTCTCTTATAAATCCAAATACTATTATCCTTTAATGGGAGGGAAGGAGGAAAGAGAGGAATGAGGAAGATATGCAAAAAGAGGAGAAGGGAATAAACTACTAGGTGACAGACATTGTGTTAAGCACTTTACAAACATTTCATTTAATCCTCACAACAAACCTGGAGGCAGGTGCTATTATTATTCTTATTTTGTAGTTGAGAAAATTGAGAGAGGTTAAGTGACTTGCTCACACTGCTAGGGGGATGTCTGAGGTCAGATTTTAGCTCAGGCCTTCCTGACACCAGCTTCTGCTCTATTCCGACTCTATTCACTGCATCACCTAGCTGCCTAGGGGAGGTACTTAAATAGATGGAGATGGGGTGTAAAGGGGAGACGAATCCATTTCAGATATGGATTGAATAAAGGCGTGGGGGTATGAGAAGGCAAAGTATGACTGGGTAACAACGACTACTCCAGTCTGCCCGTAATATAGAACATTTAAAAAAGGAGTACTATTAGACATTTTTGGAAAGGTAGGTTGGAGCCAGATTGTAGAATACCCTTAATGCCAAGATCAGTGGTTTAATATTATTAAGTAGTGTTGATGTTGGGAACAGATTGGTTGAGAAATATTCTTTGGACCAACTATTGTGAGTTCACCAACAGGAAAGTCTCACCCAAAAAGGCAACAATTCCCTGAATGAATACATATACATATATGTATGATTCTCAGAATAAGGAACAGAGTAGGCAATGGGGCAAAAGTTGATTGGTCAAGGTCCCCATTGCTGGGACTTGAGGCTGATCTGGTGCTTAACCTTTTACCCAGTTTTAAGGTTAGGGGTTTCTGTATATGTGGGAGGCTAGGCTGCATCTCAGAATAGGTTGCACAACAAGGCATGTCCTATTTTGGGTTATTTGCATTGCAAGCACTAAAGGGGAGAATATAGACATATATATGTGAACAAAATGGGAATGATTCTCAAAATTAAGTAGCTCTAGATCCACAGTAGGCAATCTGGAGCCATTGAAGGTTTTCAAATAGTGAGGACGTATTGAATTAATTTTGAACTTAAGTCTCCTTATTTCACCTAAACTGTAAGTGCAGGGGCCACACATGGGTCCAATCCCACTGCTAACTGGCACAAGAACTCCTCCTTTTCTAACCCAGCTCATTTTGCCCCTTCTTGGGTTTTATGATGACTCCCCAGTCTTGAAGGCTCACCATATTGACGCCAGACTTAGAGCAGATACCTGACTGGCTTTAGCTTTACTACAGCTCAGAACTCCCAAGCTCAAGCCATCTGCAAAGCTCAGTGTCCCCTAACAGATATCCATGTATCACCACACTGAATGTAGTAAAGATTTTTAAGACATGGAGTAATGTGTGAAGATATATTGAACAGGAAATAGACTAAAGGTAGGAATATAAGCTAAATATATATATATATATATATATATATGTATATATATATATATAATCTTCCCCAGGGGAGTTTAAGAGAGTCCATACTGAAATGCTAGCGTTTTTGTAGTTGACTTGAACTGAAGTCCACTGTATTTCCAACACTTTACAAAAGCAAACATACTTTTCCCACAAGGGCCTAGTCTAGGCCCCTAGGCCTTAGGAGGTCTTCAAGGGTAAACTCAAGTAGATCCTATCAATGTGGTACAATTTTGGGATTGTATTGGCTGAATGTCTGGGGAATGAAATTCAATCAACTGTCATTGTACAATGAAGCTAAAATTGTGATGAGAGGTGCAATATTCCAGGAAAACAGGGGACTCTGGCAAGTTAGAACAATCTTAGTTACTAGTATTGTATAAGGAAATAAAAATTTTTGAATTATGAACTGGAATGGTCAAGCAGAGAAATTATGATATTCAGCATATAAATATTAAGTAAAGTGTTTTCTAGGCTTTATCCATGGAGTACATTTTAAGCTTGTTATTATCAAATCATACTTCATGATAAAGGAATAGAAACAAGTGAAAGAATTATGAGGATACTATCATTATATAAAAAAGGAAAATTCTAATAAAATTCTTAAAATTCTAGAATGTTGTAGTTAACCTTCTTTAAAAAGTTTCTTTTTCTTTCTTTTCTTTCAATTACATTTTTTTGGGGGGAAGGAGGAGCATCAGCTATTTCTTTTGAATATTGCCCTAGAAATTTGGGAGATAATACTAAAACAGATTTTTTTTTCCTTTCTAAAGATTAGGGAATTAGCATGTCATGTATCCCTTCTTAAAAAAGTACATCATATGTTATATTTCTTTCCAATTGTATGTATAGCATCTCAAAATTTTATCATATTTTATTTTTAGAACACACATACAGCGATTTCAAGAGCAACACATAAGTATCTCAAAAAACTGTTCAAAATTATGATGTGATGTGAATTTTGAATTTTGTCAGTGCACATATTAACAGAAACTTGAAAATTAAGTAATAGAAAGGTTTAATTATAATCCCTGGCCTCTAGTGTACAACACTGTAGCAACACAACTCTTTAGATGTTTGATTAATCAACAATTTAAAAATAAAATGAATAATTAAAGATATCAAATTTGGAACCTTTGTAAGAACTTACCAAAGAGAAGGCCTGTGTGTAATTGACAACAAGGATATTCCAGCACCTTTTGCAGCCTGAAATATCTTCCCTTCAACATCAATGCTGACTGCACTAGTACATTCATCCAACAGTGCATATTTTGGTCTGTAAAAACAAACATTAACATGTTAATAAATTTTTACATACAGAATGGGTTTAAACCTTAAAAGTTTCACTTTCTTTTTCTAATAATGGCAGTTTGTAGAGATTTTTTCTTTCTCAATTTTTGAGACCAATTTGTGTAGTAGAGGTATTTAAAAATTTTTTTAAAGTTGGATAGCATTCTCTTAAAAATCCATCTGGACTAGGGTTTTCTTTACCTTTTGGTAGTTTCTTTAAAGTCAGCTCAATGTTCTTTTTTGAAATTGTATTAAGATCCCTTTATGATACTCTGATAATTTTGGTATTTCATATTTTTGCATATTTCCTTTAAATTCTCAATTTTGCTTGCATATGACTGTATAACAGGTTCTGATCATTCTTTATTTCTTCTCTATTTTTGTAATTTTTTTCATTTTTATTTATTAATTTGATTTTCCTTCCTCTTTTTAATCAATTTGGCTAAATATTTCTTATTTTTGCTGGCCTTTTCAAAGAACTAGTTTTAAATTTTGTTCAGTTCTATGGTCTTCTTCTTCTTCTTCAATATGAGGCAATTGGGGTTAAGTGACTTGCCCAGGGTCACACAGCTAGTAAGTATCAAGTGTCTGGTCTGAGACCACATTTGAACTCAGGTCCTCCTGACGCCAGGGCCAGTGCTCTATCTACTGCGCCACCTCACTGTCCCTATGGTCTTTTTCTTTATAAGAAAATAAGACCTACTAGAAAGATTATATCTCAAAATTCTCTAGAATAGGAAGATTGGAACATAGAAGTAAGATTTTGTAGACTGAGATTTTCAAAGAGAAAAACACAATCAAAGCCAAAACCATGAGCTATAGCAAAAATAGGGAGGAAATCTAGGACCTTACCCTTCTTTTGTTTTCTGAATTTTTGTTACCATGTTGCTTATTGAAACAAACTTAATTGTAGTTGTGGATTGGGAAGCAAAATAGAGCAAATAACAGCCATAGCTTCTAGTGAAAAAGTGTGGTGCAGTGAAAAAAACACCAGATTTAGAGTCAAGAGGACAAGGGTTTGAATCCTAACTGTGTGACTTACTGAAATTGGTCACACATTTAACTTTTCTCACACCCACTGACCTTATGCATTTCCTTCCTATGCTCCAATCCATCTCTTCTCAGCCCTTCTCTGGAACCTTGCTTCTATTGCTAAGAAACTTACCCTTGTCTTAGTCTTTCCGTCTCATTTTCTTTTAATCTTGTGGTACCCATGGGGACCTGGCTCCCATCAAAACACTTCACCCTGTATCATCCCTTCTAGGATTAAATGCACATTCCTTCATGTGTTATAAGGCTCTGAACTAGGAAGAGGAGTAGGCATACTTCTCATCTCACAGACTCATCATTCAATAATCTTTCCTTCTGTGAGGTTCACTCTACCTATATCTATCACCCTTTCCAGAGTTTATTGGTTGTTATTGACAAGCCCCTAAATTCATTCTCAATCCTTTCTAAAAGTGTTCAGTACTTCAATAAATCCGTATATAACATACACTCCTAATTCATCACCTTTTCAACTACCAATACCAATACATTCACAAGAATTATACACTTGATCTCACTATCATAAAAAGGGGTTCTCTTTCATGATCAAGAACTCTATCCAACCATAACCTTCTATCATTTCATTTCTCCCTTTCACTCCTCTTAAGTACATTCTTCACTTTTTTCATTATCTCCATTCCCTCCATTCCATATATTCCCTAGCATTTACATAGTACTTTAAGATTATTTCTTCCTTGCCTAATCTTGAGCAAACTAGAGGATTTTAATTTTGTACTTTAATCATTAATCCTTTCCCCTTAGTCCTATTTTCACTTATTTCTTTTCCAACCTCAACCCTTTTACCATCTGCTTTGTACTCAAGAGCTGCTGTTAAACAGTACAATAGGAAGTTAAAGGCCAAAAGGGTTAAGTGACTTGCCCAGGGTTGCATAGTTGGTAAGTGTCTGAGGACAGATTTGAACTCACAAAGATGAGTCTTCCTGACTCCAGTCCCAGCATTCTATCCACTATACTACCAATTTGCCCCAAAGATATCTTAGAACAAATCATAAATACCAATAGTTCACATGTTAGAAACATATTAGTGCAATTGGTGCCTGAATGGGTATGTAATGAACTGATAATAGGAACGTTTTCTTTTATAATGCACCAATATTATGTCAAGCCACAATCAGTAATAGATTGCATCCTTCACAGGCAAAGCTTTAACAATATCTTCAACTCCAAGGAACACAACAACATAGTTTCAACTGGTGTAGGACAAAAAGAAAAAAAGACTAACTTCATTCCTAAGCCTAAGTTAGATGAAAAAAAGTTATTAAAAGCCCAAAGGGGAAAAAAAAATAAAGACCTTGAAGTCACTGAAAATCTTTATTTTCATATAAATTCTAGAAATTATATCCAATAACTAAATGGAAAACAAAAACAGACCTAGTATTTCAAATGATTCTAAAAGGACATGGGCATTATTTAATTAAAAACCTTTTTGAGTTTTATGGCATGATTTTAACTAACAGATCAATCATACTAAAACAAAGTAATAAAAAAGCTGGTCTTTACTAAGAATGAACAAATCCAGTCTCTCATGGTATTTGATAAAAAGTGTGAAAACAATCCAGGACCTGCACAAAAAAGTATAGCAGACAGTAGTTAATATGGTAAGAACCATGGGAAGAAAGGTAGACTCTAAGGAAAGACATAAAAAACCACCATGGCCAAAGTGACTTGAGAGGATTACTGAAGATCTGAAGAAAGGTATCTGAATACTTCATCAATGTCAAGCTGGTATGTGCAATAAAAAACATGAAAGAAATATTGCTCAATTAAAAACAACAAAAAAGAAATATGCAGAAAGAAATCCAAAAACCAAAAGCATACTAAATATTCTAGATTCCTTTAATAAACAATTGATAGCAACAGACAAAGGGGTTAAAACAATGTAAATAACAAAATATTCAACATCAAATTCAAACAATAAAGAGTAAATAGGAATGGCTTGCTGTAGTTGAGATTAGCTAACACAGATCTGTGGTGTAGTCACAAGGTTTTACACTTTCTTTCATTTCCATTTAACAACATATGAGCAGAAGTGAAGGGAGCTGATGGGAGGGAGGGAATAATACAGGGTTGGAGAAAAGGGAAGAGGAGATTGAAGAGTTGAAGGCAGGGTGAAGATGAAGTGGTTAACCAAGGGGTCAAGACTGGGAAGAAGGGAAAGTACAACCAAATAAGGATGATGGCCTGAAATAATAATGCCTATTGGAAAGACTGAAGAACGTTGTGAAGATCTGAGATTATGGAGATAAAGAATAGATTTAGGAATAGTGAGGCATAGAGAGAGATAGGAAGACAAAAGATTTTGATCAGATAAAAAAAGATCTTTTTTTCCCATTAGTAGTATTTCATTTTTTCCAATTACATGTAAAGATAGTTTTCAACATTCACTTTTATAAGATATTGAGTTCCAAATTTTTTCTCCCCCCCTCCCCAAGATGGCAAGCAATCTGATATAGGTTATATATATACAATCATATTAAATATATGTCCACATTAGTCATGTTGTGAAACAAGAATCAGACAAAAGGGAAAAATCATGAGAAAGAAAAAAAAGTGAAACAGTATGCTTCAATCTGCATTCAGACTCCATAGTTTTCTCTGGATGTGGATAGTATTTTCCATCACAAGTCTTTTGGAATCATCTTAGATCATTGCATTGCTAAGAAGAGCTAAGTCTATCACAGTTGATCATCACACAATGTTGCTGTTACCGTACAATGTTCTCCTGGTTCTGCTCACTTCACTCAGCATCAGTTCATGTAAGTCTTTCGAGGTTTTTCTGAAATCCACCTGCTCATCATTTCTTATGGCATAATAATATTGCATTACATTCATACACCATAACTTGTTCAGCCATTTTCTAATTGATGGGCATCCCCTCAATTTCCAATTCTTTGCCACCACAAAAAGAGCTGCTATAAAAATTTTTTGCACATCTGGGTCCTTTTCCATTTTTTATGATCTCTTTGGGACACAAACCTAGTAGTGGTATTGCTGGATCAAAGCACATGTGCAGTTTGGTTGCCTGTTGGGCATGGTTCTAATTTGTCTCTAGAAT
>NW_020953728.1:1136885-1317715 GCF_900497805.2 Vombatus ursinus
GCCTGTTGGGCATGGTTCTAATTTGTCTCTAGAATGGTTGGATCAGTCCACAACTCCACCAATAATGCATTAGTATTCCAATTTTCCCACATCTTCTCCAAAATGTTTACTGTTTTCCTCTTCTTAAAGAAATATCTTGACTATAGAAATGGAATTCTTCTGGGTGACTTAATGTCACATAAGTGGCAGAGCTAGAATTTGAACCCAGGTCCTCTAATTCCACATCCAATGCTTTTTCTACTGTACCACTCTACCCTCCACTTATATTTCTAAGATTAACAGACAACAAGTCCTGATACTTCAAATACAGATTGCAAAATATCCTGTATAACATTTATTTATTAATACACAACATGTATTAAATGTTTACTATGTAGCAGGCACTGTGCTAAGCACTGAGAATACAAAGAAATGCAAAAACATCACCCTTTCATTCAAGAAGCTCATATTCTAATGGTAAAGACAGTATGCAACAAACTATATACATACAAGGTAAGATAAGTATTATGAGAATAGAAGTTAAATTTCAGAAGGAAGGACCTGGGGCCAGATAGGGAGATATAGGGGAGACAGGAATGGCTTCTTACAGAAAGTGGTATTTGGTTTGAGTTTTGAAGGAAGCAAAGGAAGCTAGGAGCTAGAGGTGGGAAGGAAAAACTAGGTAGAGGGAATTGCAAGTACGAAAGCACAGAGAGGGGAAATAGAGTATTATGTATGAGAAACAGTAAGTAAGGCAGTATAGCTAAATTGTAGAGTATATTAATTATATGTGTTATACTGTAGGGAAGGTACAGGTAATATGTGAAAAAGGTAGGAATAGGCTAGGTTATGAAGGACTTTTTTAAAATAAAATTTTATTGATATCTTTGGTTTTTTACATGATCAAAATTTCTCCTATTTGTTTTCCCTTTCCCCCTTCTAGAGAGTTATTTCATATAACAAACAATATTTTTAGAGAAAAAAAGAGGAAAACAATCAGCAAACCAATTACTACATTGAAAAGTATGAAAATATATGCATTATAATGTATACATGTGTGCACACACATTTACACTGTAGTGGAAATATACATCGCTATGTGTCTGTGTGACTCTTTTGATGCTTCTTAGACTCCATTTTGTGACCTGATTTCTATCCTGTAACTGACCTGTGATGCAATTTTAACTAGTTGAAGAAACTTAAAGCTGACTTGCTGAACACCCCCAACCCGCCCAGACATACATCTTGGCCCTCCATGACTGTGTATCCTGATAAGTGACATCTTTTGCCCAGTTTTTTGGCATAAAGATGCCCAAGGTCAGAATCGTGGACAGTGTTTTGCTTCTTACACTTAAAGGAAACCTTGTCCCCCACTGTCTGGAAAGAACATCCTTGACGAACACTATAGAAACCCCATTCTAATCTACAGTCAGCATAGCAATCACTGCCAATGGCTGTGTCCTACTCAGCTGATGCCTGAGGATCACCTCTTCCTTCCCATAGGTATTACCTAATTCCCACATCTAGGGCCATCTCCAGTTGTCCTGATCTACATCTTGCCACTGGGCCCAGATGGCACCAGAGGAGAAAGTGAGGCTGGTGACTTTACACAGTCCTCCCTCACTTAAATCCAATTCACTTGCAAGTCACCTTCTTGATGTAGTGGTCCTCTTCAAGAACAACAACAACAACAACAATCAAATTCCCTGAGTTGGACCTGCCCCCACCTTGCCTCAGGTACTCCTTCTCTCTCTTCTTTTCTGTTCCTTTGATGCTTGTGCTCGTGGCTCCTGGACCTTGTTTACATCCACCACCAACCTCTGGTAGTGATGAATGTCAATGTGCCACTAAGAAAGACTCCTGTAATGACTCTTGGGATTATCTCTGTTGGAATATAACTGAACCAGTTGGGTGGATAATAAGCTGGGCCTGGGCCGCCAATATCTCCTTTTAGCTCACGAGCCACTGACTATGAAAGCTAAAACTACCTTTACTTGAAGCTGCATATCCACAAATGGAGTGGGACAGTCAGTCTCACTGCCACCCTCTGTCTTCTCTAGAGAAAGCAAGGTCCAGGTCACTAAACCTCCTGCTTCAGCAGTAGGGAAGCCCTTTCCCTTTAAGTCCATAAGTCACTGACCAAGGTTAGGACTAGCACTCTCAGAAGCTACACCTTTGAGGACAACACCTCCAGCCCTCCTGCATTCACCAAGGAGAGCAAGAGCTAAGAATCTAAACTCCATGCCTCAGTGAGTGGGAATTCCCCTCCTGTTGTGTCCCTTAGATCCATGAGCCACTGACCCAGGGCAAACAATAAGACTCATGGATCCGATGCCTGTGTCCCAGTGGAAAGGTGTTCCTTCCCTATTAGGATCAAGGAGAGGCTTGAACTCCTATTAACACACACAAACACACACATATATATGTAAAAATACATATACATATATATGTGGGTATGTAGTTGGTGATAAATATAAATACACACATATTGTAATGCATATATGTGTCTATGTACATGACATGTGAATATGTATACAGGGTCTTTCAAAAGTCTTTGTGTATGTATGTACGTATGTAACGTAAACTGGATATCAAACCCTTATCTGAGAAACTGTATACAAAGGAATTTTTCCCATTTAACTGCTTCCCTTCTATCCTAGATGCATTATTTTTGTTTGTGAAGAAGTTTTTAAGTTTAATATAATAAAAATTATCTTTTATCTTTTCTAATTGTCTTTGTCCCTTATTTGGTAAGAGCAAATCTCCTACTCGTACCAACCAAAAGTATATTATCTGCTTTTCTTCTTTTTTTTTTTTACTGACATGACCTTGATTTATTAAGATCATTTGAATTTATTGTGGAATGTAGCATAAGCTGTTGATCTAAGTTTAATTTCTGTCAGATTGATTTCCAATTTTCTCAACAGTTTTTTATCAAATGAGGAATTTTTGCCCAAGCAACTTATGTTCTAAGGTTTATCAGACACTGTGCTACTGAGTTCCATTTTTCTGATTCCTCCTTTACCTTACTATTTTTTTAAACCAAAACCACATGGTTTTGATCTATCTCTATTTTTTAAAGTCAAAACCAAGTGGTTTAGATGACTGTTCTTTATAATGAAATTTGAAGTCTAGAAATATTATTCTTCCTTTATTCCTACTTTTTTTCATTATTTCCTTGGATTTTCTAAATCTTTTCTATTTCTAAACAAATTTTGCTATTATCTTATTGAGTTCTATAAAGTATTCCCTTGATAATTTGATTTATATAACATTAAAACTGTAAATTACCCTTGTTAGTATCTTTAAAAAATTATATTGTCATGGTCCAGCCATAAGCATTGACTATTACTATTTACATTGCCCTTTGTTTCCTTAAAGAGGATTTTGTAATTGAATCTGTACAAGTATATTGTGTGTTTCAGTAGATTGATAACCAAATATTTCATTCATTTCTTTTTTAGTTATTTTAAATGGGATTTTCTTTTCTATTGGATTTTGGCTTAAAAACATTTAAAAAAAATTTTGGATTATTTTGTAGCCTGAAATGTTGCCAAAGCTATTAATTATCTTTGCTGATTTTCTAGGGTTTTCTGAGTAAATTATCATCAACAAATAGGGATAGTTTTATCTTCACTTTGTTCATCTTTACACTTTAAATTTCCTTCTCTTAGAGCTATTGGTAACACTTTTATAGTTATATCAAATGATAGTAGGATAAATGAACTTCTTACTTTTCTCCTATAGTTACCAGTAAAGTCACTAGATTATACCCATTGCATACGATGCTTGCCTTTGGTTTTAGCTGTTTTGTATAATATTTTTTTAAAAAGGTTCCTCTGTGCTCATACATTTTAGGAGTTTTTAAAACCAAAATGAGTATGATAATTACTCAAAAACCTTTTTCTGCATCTATTCACATAATTATCTGGTTATGGGTATCTTTATTTTAATGTGCTTATATTGATTGGTTTCCTAATGTTGAATTAACCTTGCATCCCTAGTATAGAATCAAATTAGTCAAATAGATGACTTCTTGGATGATTGCTATAGACTCTTTGATAGTATTTTGTTTAAAATTTTTAAAATGATATTAATTCTATAGGTCTATAGTTTTCTCTCTCTCTCTCTCTCTCTCTCTCTCTCTCTCTCTCTCTCTCTCTCTCTCTCTCTCTGCTTTAACCTTCCTAGGTTTAGTCATTAGGACTATATTTGTCTCATAAAAGGAGCTTGGAGATTGCTCTCTCTCTCAATTTTTGAGAATCATTTGTTTAGTATGGTTACTAATTATTCTTTAAAAGTTTGATGTAATTCTTCTATGAAACCGTAAGGACAAGGAGGTGGTTCCCCGCCCCCCCCATTGGCATTTCCTTTACAGCAATTTCCTTTTCTGAGATTGGGCTAGGTAAAATCTCTATTTGATTTTCTCTTAGTTTGAGTATTTTATATTTTTGAAAGTATTCCTCTCTTTTGAGTTCTCAGTTTTATTTGTATATAATCAGTTGTATTAGTAGATGATAGGTTCTGATTATTCTTTTTATTTCTGGTTTTGTTACAATTTCACCTTTTTCATTTGCTGTTTTGTTGGCTTGATTTTCTACCCCTTTTTAAAAATCATATTGGTTAAATATCCTTCTTTAGTCCCTGTATTCCTGAAGAAATTAAAACTTTTAAAGTACCTATTTTAATTTCCTTCTTCCAAAGTTTCTGAGTCTTGCAGATGTTTCCCCCCACCCCTCCCTTCTCTTATCCCCTTGCCCTTATATTTTCCTGTAGGGCAGGATAGATTTCTATACCCCATTTCCTGTATTCCTTATTTCCCAGTTGCACGTAAAAAAATTTTTTTAACATGTGTTTTTAAAATTTTGGGTTCCAAATTTTCTCCCTTCCTCCCTCCCCACCCATTCTCATTGAAAAGGCAAGCAACTTGATACAGGTTATACATATGTAGTCATACAAAACACTTCCATAGTAGTCATGTTGTGAAAAACTAAGTATATTTCCCTTCATCCTATCCCACCCCACACTTATTCTGCTCTCTCTTTTGACCCTGTCCTTCCTCAGAAGTGTTTGCTTCTGAATGCCCCCTCCCCCAACCTGCCCTCCCCTGTATCATCCCCCAGTTCACTTATTCCCTTCCCCCCCTATTTTCCTGTAGGGTAAGATAGATTTCCATACCCCACTGTGTATGTTATTCCCTTCTTAAGCCAAATACTATGAGAATAAGATTCACTCATTCCCTCTCACCTTCCCCCATTTCCCCTCCACTGTAAAAGCCTTTTCTTGTCTGTTTTATGTAAGATAATTTACCCCATTCTACCTCTCCCTTTCTCCTTCTCCCCATATAATTCTCTCTCATCCCTTAATTTTATTCTCCAGATATCACCCCTTCATCTTCAACTCATCCTGTGCCCTCTATCTATCTATCTATCTATCTATCTATCTATCTATCTATCTATCTATCTATACATATAATTTTTTCCCTCCAACTACCCTAATACTGACAAAGGTTTCATGAGTTACAAATATCATCTTTCCATGCAGGAATGTAAACAGTTCAACCTTAATAAGTCTCTTATGATTTCTCTTTCCTGTTTACCTCTTCCATGTTTCACTTGAGTCTTGTATTTGAAAGTCAAATTTTTCTATTCAACTCTGGTCTTTTCATCAAGAATGTTTGAAAGTCCCCTGTTTCATTGAATGACCATTTTCCCCCTGAAAGATTATACTCAGTTTTGCTGGGTAGGTGATTCTTGGTTGTAGTCCTTTCTCCTTTGCCCTCCGGAATATTATATTCCATGCCTTCCGGTCCCATAATGTAGAAGCTGCTAAATCTTGTGTTATCCTGATTGTGTTTCCACAATACTTGAACTGTTTCTTTCTGGCTGCTTGCAATATTTTCTCCTTGACCTGGGAACTCTGGAATTTGGCTACAATATTCCTAGGGGTTTTCCTCTGGGGATCTCTTTCAGAATGTGATTGCTGAATTCTTTCAATTTCTATTTCACCCTCTGGTTCTAGAATATTAGGGTAGTTTTCCTTGATCATTTCTTGAAAGATGATGTCTAGGCTCTTTTTTTGATCATGACTTTCAGATAGTCCAATAATTTTTAAATTATTTCTCCTGGATCTATTTTCCAGGTCAGTCGTTTTTCCAATGAGATATTTCACATTGTTTTCTATTTTTTCATTCTTTTGGATTTGTTTTACAGTGTCTTGATTTCTCATAAAGTCACTAGCTTCCAATTTCTCCATTCTAATTTTTAAGGAAGTATTTTCTTCGGTAATCTTTTGGGCTTCCTTTTCCATTTGGCCAATTTTGTTTTTTAGGGTATTCTTCTCCTCATTGGCTTTTTGGACCTCTTTTGCCATTTGGGTTAGGCTATTTTTTAAGGTGTTATTTCCTTCAGTATTTTCCTTTAGCAAGTTGTTGATTTGTTTTTCATGATTTTCTTGCATCACTCTCATTTCTCTTCCCAGTTTTTCCTCTATGTCTCTTACTTGCTTCTCAAAATCTTTTTTGAGCTCTTCCACGGCCTGGGACTGATTCATATTTTTCTTGGAGGCTTTGGATATAGGAGCTTTGACTTCATTGTCTTCTTCTGTTGTATGTTTTGATCTTCTTTGTTACCAAAGAAAGATTCTATGGTCTGACTTTTTTTGGACCTTTGTTCATGATCTCAGCCAATCACTAAACTCTTTGTTGAGGTAGGGGTCTGCTTCCATTGTCCCAAGAGAATGTACTGTCCCAAGCTTCAGGGGTTTTGTGCAGCTGTTTGCAGAGATACTTCTAGGGACCTGTAAATTTTCAGTTCTTCCAAGGTGGTATGATCAAGGGCGAGGTGTTTATGCCTTTCCTGGCCTGGGCTCTGGTCTATGAGTGACTACAAGCACTCTTTTCTGCCTTGGAACTGTGAGGAGGATTTCCTCTCCACCACCACAACAAACTCTACCATGCCAGAGCTCCTCCTCGCCCTAGGACTGCCACCCAGAACTGTGACCCAGATCCAAGCACAAGCAAAGCAAGAAAATTCTGCCTCAGCACTGGCAAAAGATCCGTGCAATCCTCCTCTGATCAGTCCCTCGATTCCCTCTCAGTCTGTGGGCTAGAAGCTCTGGAAGCAGCTGCCTGCCCCCGGGGCCACACTCAGGGACTGGGGCTGGGACCGCGCTTCTCTCTCACTGCAGTCACAGACTTTTCCCACTGATCTTCTAAGTTGTCTTTGGTGTTCGTGGGTTAAGAAGTCTGGAAACTGCCACAGCTGCCCTCGATTCAGGCCTCTGAGGCCTGCTTCAGGTTCGCTGAGGCCTATTTTGCTTGTGCGTCCATGCTGAACTGAGCTCCTCTCCCTGCCCGGCGCGATATACCTTTCCAATTAACCATCCAGGCTGTCTTTGGCTGTAAATTTATTTTACACTGTCTTTTTGTGGGTTCTGCTACTTTAGAATTTGTTTAGAGACATTTTTTACAGGTATTTGGAGGAGTTTGGGGGACAGCTCAAGCAAGTCATTGCTTTTACTCTGCCATCTTGGCTCTGCCCCTCCTAATATTCTTGTATTGTTTATATGATGTTCAAGCTTTGTGATTTGTCATGTTTTCTCTGGGATTTCTATGATCCTTATGTTGCCTCTATGCATCTTATCTTCAATATTAACATTTTACTCTTTTTGAGATCTTGTTCTCTTAACATTATTGCTTTTTGTTTCTCTACTTTCAGATTGTCTTTAACTTCTGTATATTCATATTCTCAATCAGTTGTTTTCTGTTTCTCTTTACAGAGACTTGACACTATGAATTCAAGCTTTTCTATTCTGCCAATTATTTCAGGCTATGAATTCTGCTTTCATGATCCTTATTTCTCTCAAACCGTTCACAAACATGATGCTATTGTTTCATGTTCTCTTGGAAATCCAAGAGATTCCTTTGTCTTGTAATTTTCCTTTGTCTTGTAATATTTACAGAGATTTTTAGATTCATCTAGAGGTCTTCCCTCCTGTTACTAATAAATTCTCTGTTGATTTACCTGTTTATACTAACGGTTTTTAACTGAGTTTTCTTCATCCTGGTACCTTTAGTAATTTCAGTCTTTTTTCCCTGATATTCCCCTATTGTTCACTCTCTGATTTCTTATCATTTGATAGTAGATTCTTGGAAGACTGACTCATCTTCCTTCCATGCTGGGGAATTCAATTAGTCCCTGACCAAAGTGATTTCTGACGGGACAAAAATGGCTCCATCTAGATGGAAGTCCCTTTTCCTTCAGGGTGGTGCAGCCTCACATATGTATTTGCAACCTATCCCAGTTCCTCCTGTGTCTTTAGGTCTCTGGATTAATGTTGCATAGAATTGCACACAGCCAACCTAGACAGAGCATGCTTCTGCTTTCCTATCCCTACATTGCCACACATATTAGACCAAATGACCTTTTAAATGAAATGAAGTGGTAAGTTGAAAAAAGTAGAAATTACCATATCAAATATTCATAGTCTCTAAACTATATGGGATGAAAAACTTTCAAAATAAAGATACGTAATAGAGGAGATCAAAATCTTATAGGAACAGAATGAGGTACATATCATTCCATTAGTCCTACTTGCTATCTGAGGATACTTGTGATGATACCAGAGAGGATGAGCTTTATTTCACCCCACAGAGAAGATTTTTATCTGCCTATGCAATGGTTCTTAGAATATTAAATATCAATGTCAACTTCAGGATACTGGCTTGTCCCAGGATCATTTCTGTCTGAACGCCATAAAAAAAGATGGGAATAATATAACAACAACCACAACAACAACAAAATAATGGTTAGGAATTCCTGACATAAAAGGCAATAAGAAACAAAATATACTCAACAGCCTAAAACTGGAAAAATCTGTGAATTAATATTGCCAGGTAAATTTAGTCAACTAAGTACTGCTTTGCATCATGATTTCAGAGTTACTCTGAAGGTGACCCAAACATTAGCTACTTTGTTGGACAAGAATACGGCACTCTATATACCATAATAAATCACATAATTCCATCCATTTAGATTATGTCTTAATACTTTGTCAAGAAAAATAACAGAATTATTTTGTGATTTAAAAAAACTAGGCGGGGCACTTGGATATTCTCTACTGCAGGAAAGATTTATGCTTCTTACCTGAAGACAAGAGAGCAAATGACAAAGATTATTAAGGACAAATTCATAAGTAAAGCTCCAATGGACTCAATTAACCCTATGTAGAAGACTCCTCGGTTTATATATCTGGCCCTCATCTTTCTCCTGAGTCCCAACTGTCTGCTGGACATTTCCATCTGAATGTGTCCCATAGGCATCTTAAATTCAACATGTCCAAATCAGAACTCATTGTCTTTCCCTTCAAACTTACTCATCCTGCTAACTTCCTATGTCTACGTCTATTGTGCTGTTTTTTCCTATTGCTGGAAGAATAACAATCTTCCAGTCACTCAGGTTCAAACCTTGAAGTTATCCTTAACTTTTCTCTCTTTACTCATTCTCTATATCCAAACCTTTGCCAATTTCCTTCAATTCTATCTTCAAGGCTTAGCTTAAGGGTCACTTCATTCAGGAGGTCTTTTCCTGACCTCTTTTCCTAATTGTTAATCTATAGGCAAATCACTTTCCTAATTGTTAATCTATAGGCAAATCACTTTGCATTTATTCTGTATATATGTTGAATTTATTTATTAGTGGATATATATTACTCCAAACCCACAGAAGAATAAAATTTCCTTGACAACAGGGATTATTTACTTTTTTATACGTAGCCTCAGTGACTAGCACAATGCTTCATAAGAGTAGGTGCTTAAATAATTGTTGTTGATTGATTAAGGGATGTATACTCCACTAATCTTCCTTCCCCAAAGGTTTTATGTATTTATTTTTTTTGCAATAATGCTTGCATGAGCAAAATAATATATGGTACTTACTTATGATAGAACATCCGAGCCATGCCCATTCTCTGCTTCTCTCCTCCTGAAAGGACATCCTTCCAATCCATGACAGCATCCCACCCTTTGAAAATCACATGTAAAAGAGCATATTTTATTGTTAAAAAAAATTTACCCATCACTAACAATAGCTTCCTTCCCTGGAGTATCCACATGGCTTACTTATTATCAAACTGAGTATAAAATAGTTCTGTATGGGGCATATGCACAGAATATAGTCAATGCCAAATGAAGGTTCATTCTTCTTTATGATTTATTTTACTAAGAGTTCTAAACATTACCACAATTATTTTTATTGTTATTTTAAAATTCTTAAAATATTCTTATCAGGTAGCAAGTACAGGTATTATTCTGGAGAAGATGTTTTTAATAGAAACAAAGGCTACTTAATTTTGTCAAAGACTTTTTCAAACTTGGTCAATATAGTCTTACGGTTTTTATTGTTTTTGTTATTACGGTCTCTTATATTTACATTTTTCCCTGTAGTGAAAACAACGCTCCTTTCTCAGTATAAACTCAAGCAAGTTCTAGGGTACAATCTTTTACATTTCTTATTGTAGACCCTTTGCTAATATTTTATTTACTATTTTTACATCAATTATCAGGGATATTGAATTATAGTCTTATTCGTCCACTATATTTCTCCCTGATTTAATTATCAAGCCCATATTTTTTACCACAGAAGAAATTTGATAGGATCCTTTCTTTTCTTATTTTTTCAAACAGCTAATACAATATTGGAATTGATTTAGTGAAAATGCACAGTCAGGGGATGGAATGTCTTGTTAGAGCAACAGCAAGGAAGACAGTGTTAGAGTATGTGGAAGGAAGTAAAGAGTAAGAAGACTGGAAAGGTAGGAAGGGGCCAGGTTATGAAGGCCTTAAAAACAGGATTTTATAGTTGATCCTGGATGTAATGGAGAGCCACTGGAATTTACTGAATGGGGAGTGACAAGGTCAAATCTATAATTTTAAAAGATCACTTTGATAGCTCAGTAGAGGATGGAATGGAGTAGGGAGAGACTTGAAGCAGAGAGACCACCTAGAAGGTTACTGAAATAATCCAGGCATGAATGATGAGGATCTACACAAGGGTGGTAGCATATATGAGAGTAGTTGTGAAGGTAAAATCAACAGAAGTTTGGCATCATATTGGTGATTGGGGGAGGGGGATAAAAGAGAATAAGGAGTTGAGGATAGCACCCAGGTTGTGAACTTGTGTGACTGAGAAAATAGGGATGCCTTCAACAGTACCTATACTGATGGACTAACTCAGTAGAATATACAATCACAATCACGGCTATATGCCTTTTCCATTCATTTAGGGTTTTTATTCCTCTTCCTAGGCAAAATTAGGACAATCTCTTTGGAATCTCCTTGAGGAAGACCTATGACCCTCTGCCTCCTACTACTCTGATAAAGACAACACACACACACACACACACACACACACACACACTCAAAACCAAACAAACAAAAGAAGGCCACATAGGACCATTTAATCAGTAAGCTCAAAGAATTCATCATTTGGTGGCCAACTTTCTGATAATAAGCCTCTCTGTACCTAGCTAGGCTGATCTTTAGGCAGGAGATGGTCTATTGCTAAACTGTATTTGGAGATGGTGTAGCTTGGTACACTCTACCAGATTTTGTGTTCTACTAGCATAGCCACTGAGACCCAGAAATCACCTCCAAGTCATGATGACATATCTGAATGGAACTTTTATAGAGTATTTTTAATTATCCCAAACTGCTCCCTTTCTCAAAACACATCTATTCACTAATATTCTCCTGATGATGCAATATAGCTTCAAATGATTAAACACAAACTCAGAAGAATAGAAACTGGGTATCTCAAAGAGCAATGGGAAGATGCATAATGTCTATAAACATGCTTCAGCTGCAATGATGAATTTGGCAAAAGCAATGGCATAGAAGATATAATCTAGGACATATATGGGTGTAAGAGGATTTGAGAATGTCATACAGGGTAAGCCTGCCATTTCCTCTGGCCTTTTAAGCCTTCTCTTCTAAGGTTACCTTTTTTTTTATATCTCTTGTGTATTTATTTATTTACATATTTTCCCCATTAGTGTACATATATATATGCATATGTATACACACACATACATACACTCTTTGAGGGCAGGGACTGTGTTTTTTTGTTTTTGCCTTCTTTGTATCTACAGCACTTAGCATAATTCCTACTATGCAGTAAATATTTAATAAATGCCTGTTTGATGATCAATGGATTTATAGAGAGCTAGGAGTAACAGAAAGAGAACTTGACTATTCTTCAAAAGCCCAGAAGACTTATATTTCATTAAGTAAATTTTCTCTGAAGAACTTATATAAATACACATATAGTCAGGCAAGGTGGCACATGCCTGTAATCCCTGCTACTTGGGATGTTGAAGTTTATAGACCTCTTGAGTTCAGGAGTTCTTAGCCACAGTGAGCTAAGACAATCAATAAGTAACCAAGTGTCTACTTAGTAGTTATATGGTAAGGGGCCGGGAGTGGGGGCATGGCTCAGGTCAGAAATGGAGCAGATCAAAATTTCCATACAGAGTTACCAAAGTTTCCATCAAAGTTTCCATACAAAGTGGGACTGGGTTTGTGAGTAGTCTCTGCACTTCCAGCCCGGGCAACAGGGAGAATCAATCTTAAAAACAAAACAAAAAAGCTACATTTATAAGAACCACACTAGTTCAGAAGGCATGATTGTCATCCACATATGAGTGAGAGCACGGATTTAACAAAGTATTAAAAAATAAATATAATACCTGTGCTGTGGATATTACCTTAAAAATGGTATACTCTAGAAATCATTATTCCTAGCCAACCAGACTCTTTCCCTGAATTCACCAATTTTGGTGACAGGGAATTTTTAAGAAGGAATTCTGACCACATAGGCAATTTTCTCTATCCCAGATTCTGCACATCAGGCCCCACAACCCTGCAAATTTCTGTATTGATTGATGTTGGTCAGAATCTGAGAATTAACGGTTATTCCTCCAGGTGAGAACTGATGAGGTATGCTGGTGAGACTGCAGAGAAGATGGATAGAACTTTGCTTTTTCTTGAGACAGACAAACATGAACCTTTTTGAGTTGAACCATTTTTTGCAGAAGTACTATATTTTTTCATCAAAGTCAGTACTTGTCTCATTTTGGTTAACTGTGACCTCACTTCACATAACTGAAGTTGTTACTCAGGACATCATTAACAATTTATTCAGATAAAGCTCTGGATTATACATCATATCTCTAGATGTGTTTTTTTTTTCCAATCTCAACTCGTCTGCTTTCTCAGTTGGCACTGTATCTATCCACATTGGTCTCTGTAACTAGGTATCCACTTTAATTGTGTCAAATAATGTGTTAATTCTTGAGGACGCAAAGAAAAACAAAAACATGTTCTCTGCTTTAAAGTTCACATTCTAATGGGGGAGACAATATGCAAGTAACTATGTACATGGAAAATATATATAGTATAATTGGAAGGTAATCTCAAAGGGAAATGACTAGCAGGGAGTTAATAGTGACAAGGAAAAAAAACTTTTGGAAGAAAACAGAAATTGAGATGTTTCTTGAAGGAAAACTAGAAAAGCTAGGAGTCAAAGGCAAGAGCATTCCAGGCATAAAGAACCAATACAAAGTCATGGAGAAAGCAGGAACAGCAAGTAGGCCAGTATAGACAAATTGTAGAATATATGGGAGGGGGGGATGTGAAGTGTAAGAAGACTAGGAAAGGAAGGAAGGGTCAAGGTTGTGAAGGGCTTTGAATGCTAAATAGAGCATTTTACATTTTATATTAGAGGTAATATAGAACTAGTGGTTTTATTAAGAAGAGGAGTGACATATTCAAGCCTATTCAAGTTTAGGAAAATCATTTTGCAGCAGAATGGAGAATGGATTAGAGTGTGGAAAAACTTGAGGCAGGGCAACCAATTAGAAGGCTATCATAAAGATTGAAGCAAAAGGTAATGAGGAAGTGTTGTTTATGTGAGTATGGAAAAGAAATGTTATGAAGGTAAAAACAAGATTTGACAACTGTATGTATATGTAGGGACTCAAAGATGACAGCAAGGTTGCAGGCCTGGATGACTGGGAGAATGGTGACCTTCTCAACAGTAACCAGAAAGTTGGGAAGAGAGAAGAGTTTTGGGGGGAAGATAATGAATTCTACATGAGGCATATATAATATGAGACTCTTACAGGTCTTCCAATTCAAAATGTCAAAAAAGCAGTTTGTGATGCATGATTGGAGCTCCAGAAAAAAGATTAAGGTCCTTCATCATATCCTGCCAACTATGCCAAATGTTGAAGGTGACTTTAATGCCAAGACTCTTGAAGTTCAGGTTCAATGCTGGGGCAAAATGAGGCATTCACAAGTGACTGAACAGTTAACAAAGGAAGTTTAATTTGCAGGTAGTTGGCACAGCGAATGGAGTGCTGGGCCTGGAGTCAGGAAGACTCATCTTTGGGCATTTAAAACTGGCTTCAGACACTTACTAGCTGTGTGATCCTGGCAAAACACTTAACCCTGTTTGCCTAAGTTTCCTCATCTATAAAAATGAGCTGGAGAAGGAAATGGCAAACCACTTCAGCGTCTTTACCAGGAAAACTCCAAATGGGGTCACAAAGAGTCAGATATGATTGAAACGACTGAACAATCACAACACAGCAAGGATATGCAACAAGGGTCACAAGGCTGATAAGTGTATGCAGCCAAATTTAAACTTAGGTTTTCCTGATTCTAGGCCTAGCATCTTGCTGCCTCTAAAAAGAGGTCAAGAGAGACAAGGACTTAGAAAAACACCTTAAGAGTTGGCAATGAAGAGATTACTGGTAACAGGAGTAGTTTTAATTGAGTGATACAGTCTAAAGTCAGAAAGAAAAAGGGTTTGGAAAACACTGGGAAAAGATGTGGCAGTACCTAGTGTAGATGGCTTTCTCAGAGTTTAGCTGAGGAGGGATCTGAGATGATAACAAGAGGGAATGATAGGAAGAAATGACAGTTTTTAAGGATAAGGTGGACACAGTGTGTTTATAGGGAACAGAAAGTTACCATAGGGAGAGACTAAAGACTAGGGAGAGAGTTAGGATGATAAGTGGGAACAATCTTCTATTGAAGACAGGAGGAGGTGGGATGAAGGCTACATATAGAAGCAGTGGTGATGGCAAAGAGATGGTTCACTCCTTTATCTGTGACCAAAATGAAAGAAAACAGAGCACACAAAGATATCTGAATATATGAAATGAAGAGTAAAAGAAAAGGGGAAGTGCTTAGTAAATGGTCTCTTTTTTTGTTTGTTTTTTAAATGAAGCATATGAAATGAGGTCCTTAGCTGAGAAGGAAGAAGTCAGAGTAGAGAGAAAGGCTGTGAGCTAGACACAGGAAGAAAGGAGAATGGCCTGGGAGGTCAATAGATAAGAATCATAAGGATCTAGATTTGGTGAAAAATTTGGATAGTGTGACCCTCAAAGAAATAGAGATTGCTCAGGAATGGTAGTAGAGGGAGTCTGGAAGTGTCAATAGAAAGCAAGAACTATCCTCACTCCCCTGCCAAGAAGAGTGAGTTAGGAAATATGAGTGAACATGAAATCATTACTGGAAATAGTGACCAGAAATGCAGTGTCATCAGGAAGGAGTCAAATCTCACTGAGTACCAAAAAATGTGAGAAGTGAAAAAGAAAAAAATTTAAGATGAAAGGAAGCTTGTTAGTTGAGGAATAAGCATTCCAGCAACACAAAGAGAGGGATTTTGAAGATTTTGAAGTGGAACAGTGAGGGGATGAGGGAAAGGGTTGAATGCCTGGGTAGGGATTAGGGTTGAAGGAAATTGGAATAAGGAAGCAAGTAGTTGGAGATGGGTAACTGGGAAACAAGGTTTGTACATCAGCAGCTGGAGGTACAGGATCACTGGGATAAGGAAAATATGAGAAAGTGGGGGTATGCTAAACATTGAAGAATGAATCTAAACAATAACAGTGGTTGGAGAGAAAAACATTAAGGCAATTAGGTGAGTAGACTGTTCAAGGTTATTTTTCAAAGCCCAACCTCACAGCAGGTGCTGATGTTTCATCCTCTGAAGTCTTGGGAGGCCTGGCTCACTATAGAAAGAAGCAAGTGGAGGTACGGCCTGGAGGAGTCCAATCAGGAGGCCTGAGATGGTGGTGCAAGGTGGACTAGCTGAGGGAGTAGGGGAAGGAAATGGGTTCTAGTCTAGGGGATAGCCTTTGGAGCACTGCAGTAAGCAGTGCAAAAGATAGATGTCAGAGATGTAGGACCAGGGCTAGTGAAGAGCACTGGTTAGTGCCCTGCGACAAAGATGGTGGAGTCAGGTGGCATCTCTTTGGCACTATATTATTGTTCCAGCCTTTGCAGACATGCTTGCCATGTGATTTCTGGCTATGTGACCTTTAAGCCCTGCATAAAAATCAAGTTAAGACTTGTTCATTTAAAGCTACTACCAATCTACACTTCTTTTCTAACTATAGTACCTGCCAATGCTGAATGTATCTGTTGACAGCTGAATCCAAATCTGCCATGATTGTTTTCTTGTGGTGCAGAGTTTCAGTTCTGATATCTCTAAATTGGATCTATAACACTTTATTGACATATGAGATTTGGCCTTAATCTAACAAAAAAGAAATAGTCTTTTCTAGAGTTTAGCATTGCTTTCAATTTGTCAGTGTTCAGGACTTCATTGCTCATGAGAGCTTCTCTTTTTTTAAAGTATCTCCTCCTCTTCAGAGGATAGCCTGCAGAAAAATATTTCTTACTTTCGGCACAGCAGTAATTTTTTGAAAAGTCTGGTTATTCTCAGAGAACTTCCAGAGTAGTCTTCCCTGACTTAACTTTAATAAATGTCACTTTGTAATCTTCCAAATCTTTTATGTTTCTGTTAAATTTTAAATTAAAAAAATTTTAAATTAAAAATCTGTATGTATGCCTAATTTATGGATATATCTATACACTTTAATACCTATAACACTACAATACTTTTCAACCAATTCAACTCCCATTTTTTCAAGAAACCATTCCATGTTTAAAATACTCAGCAAGATTTCTGGGTCATGTGAATCAGATGGAGGTCTAGACATGTTTTTTTCAATTTTCATGACCTCTCAATAAGAAAGTAATTTCAGCAGTTTCCCCACCCAGGACACCAAGAACCCAAACAAAGTAAAAGCATGATGAGCTAACAGAAAAGGCTAGTAATTCCTAAGTCCCAATGCTCTGACTTAGCACTCCCTCCCACATCTCATGAGATACTAAAGCAAGGCTTCACAAGTCAACCTCTATGCTTGCAAAATCACTCAACTCATCTCCCCCTCCCCAAATTCCAACCCCAAATGCCTCAGAGATCCAAATGACAGAAATTTGCTCAGGCTGCATTAGCAGTATAGCAGTATTCTCTGTAGGAACTTATCTCACCAGAGAACAGAGGAACAGAGAGAAAGGGTATAAAACACGTTTATAGCCATGTGGCACTAGATCTACAAAGTATGGTGGAAAGAGCCCAGTATCCAGCTGGGGCCAGATTTATCTTCCCTCACCCCCTGTCAGAAGTCATTTGGGTCAGAGACGGAGGTTGTTGAACTGTGAATTCTCCAGCATGGAAGGATTCTGAGACAGCTTTGAGTTCTAAACCCCATCATCAAAAGGGATGGATCAGAAAATGAGTAATCGAGGAAAATAAGGAAAATATATACTGAGATTACCAAATATCTCAGGAGCAATAAAACTCATTTTAAAGACATTGAGCACAGGAAGATATATTAACAAGGAAGATATCAATAACAGGAGGAAACATGACTATTGCAAGACAAGGAAAATGAATAACACTTGATAAGGCAGATGGTTCTATAGATTTTGAAGAAAGCATGGAACCATAGTCAGGTTGTTCTTGAATGGCTTAAGAGAGCAATAAGAATTTGGAAAGTAAAACTTATGACCTATAAAATGAAAAAAAAAATAGCTGAATAGACGAACTTGGATCCACAGTGACAGGTCTCAAAAAAATGAAAGAGAAGAAAACTGTTGGGAATGCAAATACACAGAAGTAAAGGATAATCTGGAAGGAAAGATGTAAAAAAGAAATAATACTGAAAAAAAAAACCATGATCTCTACACAAGGAAAACATGCTGATCTTGAAAACGGGTGTATAGAGACAACTTATAGATTACAGAGATCCAAAAGAACATAACAAGTTTTCAATAGTATAATATAAGGAAATTGTCCAGAACTTTTAAACACTGAAAACAAAGTGCCAAACAAAAGAATCCACAGGGCTACTCCAGGAGACAACAACAACCACAACAACAACAACAAAACCCTATGCTGCAAACTCCAAGTACACAGTGGTAATATTTAACAATCACACTGACAAACAAATGCTGCAAGTGAACAGGAAAAAAACCTTTAAATATAAAGGAAAGGAAATAACACAAAACTATTCTGTACCCACCAAAAACTGAAGGAAGGAATGGAATAATGTGTTCTAAAGAGCAAAGGAGCTCAAGGTGCAACCCAAGGTGACCTACCCTGCAAATCTGAGCCTAACCATAAGTGAAAGATATGGTTGTTTAAAAAAATGATGCATTTGAAGCATTCCTAAAATGAAACCATATCTGAAGAAATGATTTGCTTCTCAAACACTCCAGTCAACAAAAATACAACAAGGGTAAATGAGTACAGTAACCAAAGACAACAATAATTAAGTAAGAGAGATCATTAAGAGATTTGTTTCTAAATGTATACAAAGAGAATTCTCTTTCCCTTCTCTCAAGATGGCAGACAAAAACCCCTCAAAGCAACCAAAGGAAAAGAAGGTCCAAAAGGAGAAAAACAAGAAGGAAGATGTGGTGAAAAGCCTCAAAAGCACTGTAGTCGGAACCCAGTCCTGGCCTGAGGGATCTGTAGATACTCTAGGTCTGCAATGTATTCCTAGAGAGTCATGTACAAGTGGAAATATGCTGCACCAGAAACCCGAATTGAAAGGAAAAAGAAAGAGAGCTGCCTGCTACTATCTCAAAGCCAGTTGGTGGTGATAAGAATGGAGGAACCTGTGTGGTACAGATTCGCAAGATGCTGAGATATTACTCTAGTGAGGATGTGCCTGGAAAGCTTCTAAGTCATGGCAAAAAGCCCTTCATACAGCATGTGAGGAGACTGATTAAATGGTCCCATGTGGCCTTCTTGTGCGTGTGTATGTGTGTGTGTCTGTTATTTTTGTCAGAGTAGTAGAAAGAGGCAGAGGGTCATAGGTCCTCCTCAAAGAGATTCAAAAGAGGTTGCCCTAATTTTGTCCAGGAAGGGGAATAAAAAATCTAAACGAATGAAAAAGGCATATAGCTTTGATTGTGATTGTATATTCTACTGAGTTAGTCTTCAGTATAGGTACTGTTGAAGGCACCATCTTCTTAGTCACACAAGTTCAGAACTTGGGTGTTACCCTCAACTCCTCATTCTCTTTTACCCCCCTTCCCAATCACCAATATGATACCAAACTTATGTTGATTTTACCTTCACAACTATTCTCATATATGCTACCACCTTCGTGTAGATCCTCATCATTTCATGCCTGGATTATTTCAATAACCTTCTAGTTGGTCTCTCTGCTTCAAGTCTCTCCCCACTCCATTCCATCCTCCACTGAGCTATCAAAGTGATCTTTTAAAACCATAGATCTGACCTTGTCACTCCCCATTCAGTAAATTCCAATGGCTCTCCATTACATCCAGGTCCAGGTTCAACTATAAAAACCTCTGTTTTTAAACCCTTCATAATCTGTCTCTTTCCTACCTTTGCAATCCTCTTACACTTTACTTCCCTCCACATACTCTAACACTGGCTTCCTTGCTGTTGCCCTCACAAAACATTCCTTCCCCTGACTGCGCATTTTCACCAGATCAATTCCAATACTGTATTAGCTGTTTACAAAAATAAGAAAAGAAAGGATGCTATCAAATTCCTTCTATGGTAAAAAAAATAAATATGGGTTTGATAATTAAATCAGGGAGAAATACAGTGGAGGAATAAGACTATAATTCAATATCCCTGATGATTCATGTAAAAATAGTAAATAAAATATTAGCAAAGAGTCTACAATAAGAAATTTAAAAGATTGTACCCTAGAACTTCCTTCAGTTTATACTGGGAAAGGATATCCTGGGCACGGTTCTGATCATGCTCACTGGCTGCCATAGGGGCAAGAGAGTGGTTTTCCTGAAGCAGCTGGCTAGTGGCTTGCTACTGGTGACTGGACCTCTGACCATCAACCATGTTCCTCTGAGAAGGACCCATCAGAAATTTGTCATTGCTACCTCTACCAGGGTTAACCTTTCAAGTGTAAAAATTCCAAATCATCTTACTGATGCTTACTTCAAGAAGAAGAGGCTCTGTAAACCTAGACACCAAGAAAGAGAGATTTTTGACCCAGAAAAAGAGAAATACGAGATTATGGAGCAGCGCAAGGCTGATCAGGAAACAGTGGACTCTCAGATCCTGCCCCAAATCAAGAAAATCCCTCGGCTCTGTGGCTACCTGCATTCTGTATTCTCTCTCTCCAACAGAGTTTATTCTCACAAACTGGTGTTTTAAATGCCTTGCACAGAACTCTCATTACAATATTTGAGAGTTCATGAACAAATAAGTGAGAGTTCAGAGAATAAAATGGATAATTTTGATTACATAAAACTAAAAAGTTTTTGCATAGACAAAACCCAGTGCAACCAAAATTAAAAGAAAAGCAGGAAAGTGGAAGAGAGGGGTAAACTTACAGCAAGTTTCTCTGATAAAGGTCTCATCTCTCAAAATATATAAAGAACTGAGTCAAATTTATAAAAATAAGAGCCATTCCCCAATTGATAAATGGTCAAAGGATATGAACAGGCAATTTTCAGAGGAAGAAATTAAAGTTGAGAGAAATGATTTTTTTCTCTTAAATTAATAGCCAATTATTAAAATTGGGGAGACCCCAGCCTTTTTTTCCCTGTCCTATTTCTTTGTCCAATCTCTCAAGGACAGGGCTGATGGAAGATAGGATTAACATTCTCCTCTTTCTGGGTATTGTGATTTCACCCAACTAGTTCAGGCTTGGGTGAGGGATATAGTTTTCTCTTTTAGAATGTCCAAGGCTGAGCATAGAGTATATATGGGTATAGAGATAGTCTCTCTGTCCAAGAGTGGCATGATGTCACTCTCAGCCCCTCATTGAAATGAGCTCACTTCTCTTTGTAAAGGCCACCTCTCATTAATTGTTAATCAATTGGAGTTGATTATCACTCTCAGGAACACTCCTTTTCCAAGGACATATAAGCCATGAGCCCACTGCCATGAGGGTCTTTGGCATTTGAGAGTGTCACTGACCCTTTATTAAAAATGCTAGTATTATTAATAAAATGACTAAATTACGCAGAAATTATCTCTCAAACTTTTAAATGCCACAAAGCTATCAATAATCATATGAAAAAATGCTCTAAATCACTAACAATTAGAATATGTGAATTAAAACTCTGTGAAACCAACTCCCACTGATAAAATTGCCTAAGATGACAGAAAAGGAAAATAATAAATGCTGAAGAGGATGTGGGAAATAGGCACACTAATGTACTTCTGGTGGAACTATGAACTAGTCCAACTTGTTTCAACACTACAATTAGATCTATATCTCAAAAGATTAAAGAAAAAGGAAAAGGAAAAATATTTATGGCAGCTCTTTTTGTGGTGGCAAAGAATTGGAAACTGTGAGGGGATGTCCATTACTAGCGAACTGCTGAACAAGTTACAATATACAAATATGATGGAATACTATTGTGCTGTAGGAAATGATAAAGGGGGTGGTTTCAGAAAAAAACTGGGAAGGCTTTTGTGAACTGATCCAAAGTGAAGAGAGCAGAACCAAGAGAATATTGTACACAGTAACAGAAATATTTTAGCGATAATCATCTGTGGAAGACTTAGTAACTCTGATCAGTATAATGATCTACCACAACTCCAAAGGATTCATGATGAAAAATGCTATCCACCTTCAGATAGAGAACTGAGGAACTCAGAGTTTGGATTGAAGTATATTTCTTTCCTTTATTTTAGTTTCTTTTCCCCCTAACCAAGACTAATGCAGAAATATATCTTGCATGACTTAATATGTCTAACAAGTATCATGGGTATTGACCTCTCAATAGGTAAAGGAGGGGTAGAAATAAGGAGAGAATTTGGAACTGAACTTAAAAAAAATTTTTTTAATTAAAAAAAAAGAACCAACCTAGTCAAAAGGTAGAAGAATTCCCATTCAGAGAATTCCAGTTTGAGAATTAAAATAAACCTTTAAGAGGGAATTACTGGTAGAAGAGGGGAAGAGAAGAGCATTATTAATAAAATGATTAATTTGCCCAGAAATTATCTGTCAAACTTTTAAATGCCATAAAGGTATCAATAATCATATGAAAAATGCTCTAAAACACTAACAATTAGAGATATGTGAATTAAAACTCTGTGAAACCAACTCCCACTGATAACACTGCCTAAGATAACAGAAAAGGAAAATAACAAATGCTGAAGGGGATGTGGGAAATAGGCACACTATTTTCTCTCTCTCTCTCTCTCTCTCTCTCTCTCTGTCTCTCTCTCTCTCTCCCTCCCTCCCTTTCTCTCTCTCTCTCCCTTTCTCCTCCCTCTCCTTCCCCACAACAATGATCAAGTCATCAGAGAGATTAGACCAGTCATAGACTGTGCATCCACTCCAGAAGACAGTAGTGGAAGACAGATTCAGGGAATGTATCCCCTTGTGGCAGAGAAAAGTGTAGGCTATAGACTCTACAAAGTTACTGACACTCAGAAACTAAGAGAGAGTTATACTTAAGGATTTGGATGAGGACTATAGGGAGAAAAGAACTTCCAGTTAAGTAGGAGTTTTAACCTACCCTTTGCAGAAACATTTGTTCTCTGCACATGTGTCTCAGTATCCTGGTACTTTATATTTGTATCCATTCTCTTCCTACCCCCTATATACATTTGTGTGAACATGCTCCCCCAGACTTCTGGGGGGATTTTTTTATATTTAATCTTCTTGATATACAATCTTAGCAAATATTTGTGGTCAAAAGTTAATTAAGTCTAGCTGATTATTAAAGCATACTACATTAGTGGGGGCTTGTAAATGAATAGTAGAAACCTAGTCCTTCAGGATTACCCCTACAATATTGAGAATATAATAGTAGTAGTGGTAGCTACCCTTTGGGAATCTCACCCTCTGAGTGAGAGTACAAGATGGAAGAAAGAGGGTATGCTGGTAAATACTTAACAACCTTGTCTGTGAAAAAATGCAACACACTTTCAACACCACAAGTTTCAAGTTCAGTTTACACTATTATCATTTTCTCCATCACTCTTTATAAGCCTAGACAATCAGCAAAACAATACATCAAGCCCTGATTTATAATGTTTGCCAACTTATGAAGAATTGACTCTTATAAGCCGCTAAGTACAAGCCATCTCCAGCACATTCGTGTGTGTGTGTGTGTGTGTGTGTGTGTGTGTGTGTGTGTGTGTTTATGACAAAGCAAATAAAATTAATTCCAGGGAACTGAGCGAAGAGAACACTAGAATCACTGGAGGATAAAGAAAGACTCCTTGTAAGAGGTAAAGTTTGAGCTGAACTTTCAAGGCTATGACTTCTGAGAGAAGAGAATTCATATCACGGAAGTTTTGAATAGGTAGAGAGATGGAGTCTGCGGAAATGCATAAAGATGAGAAATGCTACATTGTGCAAAAGGGACAATAAAAAAGCCCATTTGGTTGAAATGTATATTGTACAAAGGGAAGTGATGTGTGTGTAACACATCTGGAAAAGTAGGAAGGATCCTAGAGGCAATAGAGACCCACTGGAACTTTTAAAATAGGGGAGTGACATGAATCAAAACTGCTTTAGGAAAATTAATTTGCTAGCTGTGTGGAGGATAGATTGGAGAAGTGAGAAGCTGGATGCAAGGAGGCTATATCCACAGTTTATGTAAGAGGTGATGAAGGCTTGGACTAAGTTGGTTTCCATGTGAATGGAGAGAAGGGGACCAATTTGAGAAATAATGTTGAGGTACAATCCAGAAGATGTGACAATTGATTGGATGGCAGGGGTGATTGAGAATGAAGAATGAGAATGTCCCTGAGGTGACTAGGGAAGTTCAAAAAAGGGATAGGTGTGGAGAAAAAGATTTGTTTGGGACATTCTGAAATTTTGAGATGTTTATGGGATACCCAATTCAAAATGTCCAATAACCAGTTGGCTGCATGGAAATGGAGCTCAGGACAGATATGGCATAATAAGAATAATTAATAAAGATGTTGATGATAATGATAACATTTACACAGTTCCTCAAGGTTTGCAAAGCACTTTACAAATATTATTTTATCTTCACAATAACCTTAGGAGACAGGTGGAATTGTGGTTGAGAAAGGTTAAACAAATTGATCAGGATTACATGCCTAGTAAATATCTAAAGCTACATTTGAACTCAGGTCTTCCTAGCTCCAGGTCCAGTGTGCTCTATAACCTAGCTGCCTCCATATGTAAATATACTAATATAACATATATCATAAATTATACATTATAAATAAATTATATCTAGTATACAAATATACTAATACATAATATATATTTATATAACATATAAACGAGTCATTTTCATAAAAATTTTAACTTAACCTATGGGATCACCAAAAGCCAGTGTAGAAAGAGAAGAAAAGAGGGTCTAGGAGAGAACTTTGGGTATACCCATACTTGTGATTCAGCAAAGGAGACTGAGAAGAAATAGCAGACAACTGGAGAGAAAGTCAGGAGGGAGCAGTGAGAGCTCAGGGAAGAGAGAGCATCCAGGAAGAAAGGATGGCTTACTGTGCCAAATGCTACAGAGAGGTCAACAAGGGTGAGGTCTGAGAAAAGGCTTTATGATTCAGCAATAAAGAGATCTTCAGTGACCCTGAAGAGAGCAACTGGAGTTAAGTGATGAAGTCAGAAGCCAGATTGCAAGGGATTGAGAAATGAGTGATAAAGGAAATGAGGACAATGAATATAGACAATTTTTTTCTAGGATTATGACCGTTAAAGGGAAGAGAGATACATGATAGCTTGAGGGGATAGCAGGTTCAGATTCAAGTGTTTTTTGTTGTTTGTAGGAATGTGAGATACCTGGTAGTGTTTGTTGACAATAAGAGAAGAGGCTAATAGATTCGGAGAGACTGGGATGATTTGAGGCAGAGGAAGCATCTACTGAAAGAAACAGGAGATGAGATCAAGAGTACAGCTTCTGAAATCCATTCTATCTGTAAATCTCTGATTCTGACTCTGGTGAGCAGAAGGGTCACCTGTTCATCAGGGATTGGAGCAAAGAAGAAAACCTGTCAAATACTTGATATAGCCTACTTTCCCTAATCAGTCAAGGATACAATTTTCTTTAACAAAAAAAAAAGGACAACAGTACCTGAAATGTTCACCTTATGAGGATATTGTAAGGATGACAGTAATGTAATCTGCCAGTGAGAAAAAATATTTACCTCCTTCTCTCTGAACAATGTGATAGAGATGGACATTGTGGAGAATGCATTCCAGGTTGTGGTCATTATATCCTTTCTCATGCATATCATCTACAGAGTCAGGGTAAATAACTTGATCCCGAAGAGTTCCAAGAGACATGTAGGGCCTAAAAAAACCCCAAATAAACAGAAAAAAAGTTAGCAATGTAAATATCAAATCAAACAGCTTAATCAGTGTATTAACTTAGTTGGGCTACAAACTTCATGGCAGATTTTAAATATTAAATGAACAATAATATGAGAATATTTTTTTAAATCAAAGGTAACTGGAAGGTATTGTGTTTACATAAGAAATAATTAACATAAGAAATAATTAGGACATAGTCTCAGCAAAAGCATATTATAGTTTGACACTTATAGTGTAAAAACGCATTTTGCTGCTACTCATGTTTCATAGCTTGATAACATAGCTTCTCAGATTCATCTAACAACTGGGTTTGTTTGTTACAATATTTCACAATTCTGTGATTCAACACAAAGTACACACCAAAGGAAAATAAAAAATTTACCAAAACTCTGAATCAACATTGTGGGAAGTTCACTCATCCGCTAACAGCCATCTGGAAAGCTTCCCTTTGATCTGAAATTCCTTCCCTTTTTATTACTCTGCAGGCTTCAGATGAGGCTAGAGGCTAGAACTGAGAACACGTCGGTGCTGCTTGCTTTTGAACTTGCTCCTTGCTCAGCATATAGCCTAGGTATGGTTCATGACCACTTCTTAACATTAGAATGCCACCTCTGAGCACGGGTCTCTTCCCCAGTTGGCTGTGGGCTTGCGACAGAGAACTGGGTAGGGGCATCCATTCCTGTATCAGGCATAACATGTTGTTATGATCTCTGTTGGATCTGGGACCTCTTCTTACCCAGCTGCATAGCCTGAAATGCTTCATGTGATCATTCCAGACCAGACTCTGTTCTCAATGCCTGCAGACCTCTCTATCCCCACTGAATGCCAAATTGAGCTAGAAAAATGAGTCACTAGGGGCAGCTAAGTGGTACAGTGGATAGAGCACCAACCTTGGAGTCAGGAGGACGTGAGTTCAAATCTGGCCTCAGACACTCACTAGCTGTGTGACCTTGGGCAAGTCACTTAACCTCGACTACCTCACCAAAAAGCAAAAAAAAAAAAAAAGAGTCACTGTTATTTTTCATTAGATTTCCCAACTGAAATCTTTTGGGTATATTTTCTACATCTGCATAGAGGATATTGTAGAAGAAAGTTTGACTATACTTATTCCTGCTACGTCACCATCTTGGCTCAACCCCCATTCTCTTTACATTATTGGTTTCTTCTACCAACTATCATGTGAAGTTGAACTTTCTAAATAAGGAACACAGTTTTTGGTGTTGTACTTGTGATATACCTGATCTTAATGCAGCAACTGCAACACTGTCATAAGATATAGAGCTATAAAAGGAACTTTATAGGTCATCTAGTTAAAACTACTCATTTGATGAACAGTGAAGAGAGATATTGAGACATTAAGTGACACAAGTGATGGAAAGAATTCTGGGAAGATGGTAGAATAAGGCATGAAACTATTTGGCTCTCCCAAATACCCCTACAAACAATTTAAAATAACACCACAAAGTGAATTCTGAGCAGCTTAAATAATTAAAAGTTGGGTAAAGCAGTTGTCAGCCTGCGATAATTTGGGAGCACATTAGGAAAGACCTGACTTCAAGGGGTGATGGTCTGGCCTGACTGTAGTGGGCAGATAATGCTGAATCAACAAACAACAAGCCCTGGGGGTAGCTGTGTCAAGCCAGCCTCAGCTTCAGCTTTTGCCCCAATGACCGGCGTCAAATAGTTGATCAAGGGAAGATTGCAGGGCCCTCTATTGGCACTGGATACAGGACTCCAGTGCACTGAGCAATCCCAGGCTGTGGGTGAAGAAGAGTGAGCACACAACTGTGTGTGTGGTCTGGTCCACAGAGGAATAGGGACCCTGCTGGCTGTGGGACTCACAGGAGAGTGAAGTCTCTGGTTTTAATTCCAGGGCAGAGGAGTAAGCTACAGCTTGCAGCTGCAGGAAGGACAACAACAGAAGAAAATAAGAGCATTTGTAGTGACAGTGTTGCTGGGTGCCCTCGTCATGCTCAGGAGCAAAGGAGTCCCTGAGGTCAGGACCCTGGATAGAGCTCAGAAAACAATAGCATGTAAAACCTAAAGCCCCTATACCTGGAGAGGAGAGCCAGATTCTAGCACAAAATTAACAGACAAAAAATAAGCCCTTAAAAATGAGTAAGGGGGGGGCAGCTAGGTGGTGCAGTGGATAGAGCACTGGCCCTGAAGTCAGGAGGACCTGAGTTCAAATACGGCCTCAGACCAAACACTTGACACTTACTAGCTGTGTGACCCTAGGCAAGTCACTTAACCCCAATTGCCTAAAAATTTTAAAAAAAATTTAAAAAAATGAGTAAGGGGCAGTTAAGTGGTACAGTGGATAGAGCACTGGTCCTGGATTCAGGAAGAGTTCAAATCTGACCTCAGACACATAACACACACTATTTGTGTGACCCTGGGCAAGTCACTTAATCCCATCACCTAGCCAAAAAAAAAAAATTGAGTAGGTAAATGAGAAAGGACATGACCATAGATAGCTATTATGGTGATTGAGAAGACGTGAGTTCAAACTCAGAAGAAAATGGTGAAGTTAAGACTACCTCTATTTCAAAGAAAAAAGTAAAATGGTCACAAGCCCAAAAAGAGTTCTTAGAAAAACTTAAAAAGGGCTTTGAAAATCAGATAAGAAGGGCAGCTAGGTGTCACAGTAGATCAAACATCAATCCTGGAGTCAGCAGAATCTGAGTTCAAATCTTGCCTCAGACACTTGACACTTACTAGCTATGTGACCCTGAGCAAGTCACTTAACCCTGATTGCCTTGAAGGAAAAAACAAACAAGAAAAGAAAATCAACTAGGAAAGGTTAGGGGCAGCTAGATGGCACAGTGGATAGAGTACCGGCCCTGGAGTCAGGAAGACCTGAGTTCAAATCCGGCCTCAGACACATGATATTCACTAGCTGTGTGATCCTGGGCAAGTCACTTAACCCCATCGCCTCGCCAAAACAAACAAACAAACAAACAAAACAAAACAAAACAAAGGTTGAGGAAAAAAATTAGGAAAAAATAAGAGTAATGCAAGAAAATTGTGAAAAGAAAGTCAACTAATTGGGAAAAGAGATCCAAAAACTTACAGAAGAAAATAATTCCTTAAAATTTAGAATTGGGCAAGGGGAAGCTAATGACTTCACAAGACACCAAGACATAATAAAACAAAATCAAAAGAATGAAAAAATAAAAAAGAATGTAAAACATCTTAGAAAAACAACTGACCTGGAAAACAGAATGAGGAGAGACACAATAAGAATTGCTGGACTACCTCAAAATTATGATTAAAAAAATAGTCTAGAAACTATATTTCAAGAAATTATTAAGAAAACTGCCCTGAAATTTTAGAATTAGAGGGCAAAATAGAAATTGAAAAAATCCACCAACCACCACCTGAAAGATATCCCAAGAATGAAAATTCACAGGAACATTATAGCTAAGGTCCAAAGCTCCCAGGTCAAGGAGAAAATACTACAAGCAACTACAAAAAAAATCATTTAAATACTGGGGAGTCATGATAATATAAGATCTAGCAGCTTCTACACTAAAAGACTGAAAGGAATCACACATTATATCCTGAAGAGCAAAGTTGCTGTTTGCAACCATGAGTAACTTACCCAGCAATGCTGAATGTAATCCTATATGGAAAAAAATGGATATTTAGTGAATTAAAGGACTCCAAAGTATTTGGGAAGAAAAGACCAGAATTAATGGGAAAACTGACCTATAAATATCGAGAGAAACATAAGGCAAACATTAAAGACCAATAATAAGGGATTTAATAAGGTCAAACTGTTTATTTCTTACATGGGGAAATGTTATCTGTAACTCTTAACAATGTTATTTTTTGAGTAGTTTGAAATAGCATACATAGATAGAAGGCTTGGGGTTGAGTTGAGTATGATGGGATGATCCTAAAATATAAAATTGGGTAAGAAGAAGTAAAATGGAGCAATTATCACATACAAATGAGGCATGAATGGAAGAACTGTTACTGTGGAGGCAGGAAGAGTTGGGGAGTGGTAGCGCCAGAACTTTATTCTCATCAGAATTGGATTTCAGAGGGAATAACATACACATCTAGAAGGGTATCAGTCTTCTTGACTTACAGAGAAGTAGCAGGGTAAGGGGAGAGGATAAGGGAGGGACTCTTAGAAGGGTGGGTAAATTAATGAATAGAAGGGTAAGGGAGAGGATAGGGGAGGGATTCTTAGAAGGGATGAGGATTGGGGAGGCAGTAATTAGAAGTAAATTAGATTATAAGGAGGGATAGGGTAAAAAGAGAGGGTGAGAAGAATAACATAGTGAAAAAATAGGATGGGAAATACGCAACTAATAGGAAAAATAGGAAGGGAAATACACAACTAATAATTGTAACTTTGAATATGAATGGGATGAACTCACTCATAAAAGGGAAATGGATAACAGAATGGATTAAAAGTCAGAATCCAACAATATGGTGCTTACAAGAAATACATTTTAAAAAGAGACACACAGAATTAAAATAAAGGGCAGTAGCAAAATTTATTATACTTCAGCTGATGCAAAAAAAAAAAGCAGGGGTAGCAATCATGATCTCAAAGTTAAAGTTAAAATAGATTTAATTGAAAGAGATAAACAGGAAACTACATTATGATAAAAGGTTCTTTGGGTAATGAAGTAATATCACTACTAAACATATAAGCACCAAATACTATAACATCCACATTTTTAAAGAAAAAGCTAAATGAATTACAGGTGGAAAGAGATAGCAAAATTATAATAGTGGGGTATTTCAACCTTCCCTTCTCAGAACTAGATAAATTTAACTAAAAAATAAGTAAGGAAGTCAAGGAGATGAATAAAATCTTAGCTAAGCAAGATATGATAGATACCTGGAGAGAGATTTTTGAAAATAATTTATTTTAAATTTAGATACACACTAAGAAAAGAAAAAGAGACACATTATAAACTTAAATACAAAATAAGAAAAAAAAACATTGCCATGTACACAGCAGAATGAGAGGATTCAAAATATATGGCAATAAATTTCCATTTCAAGAAAGCCTATATAATAAATACTACACATTGTGTTCAGAGCTGTCCATATTTTCTTTGCTTCCTTGTAACTTTTCTTTGCTGTGTGCTTTTTACTTTGTTCTTTTATCCCCCTTTCTTCCCTACTTCCCAAAGGCTACAATTAAGCAGAGATATAATACACATACATACACATATACACACAAACACATATACATACATGTATATACTTGCAAACACATACATATACTTAGATATCTATAATCATACTCATTATAGACATATACATTCATATGCACCTATGTAAGATCATACTATACTTATTTGTCCTCTGTTTCTCTGAGGGTGGATAACATCTTTCTGTAAGTTCTAAGTCCATCAATTTATCATTTCCTACACCACAGCAATATTTCAACTTTATATTGTCTAGTTATTTTAAATCATCTAAAGCAAAATTAATTAATATGGATGTGGAGAGAAATGAATGGGAATGGAAAGGAATATAGCTTTTCCTGAGTGGCACATGGTACCTTACAAAAATTGACCATATATTAGGGCATAAAAACATTATAGTTAAATACAGAAAAGTAAAAATATCAAATTCATCCTTTTTAGATCTTAATGAAATACAATTATATTTGGTATGGGATCACGGAAACACAGATTAACAATTAATTAAAAATTAAACAACTTCATATTAAAGAATGAGTGGATTAAAGAACAAATCATAGAAACAATAAATACATTTATCAAAGAGAATGGAAATATTGAGACAACATACCAAAACCTATGAGATGCAGCAAAAACAGTAATGAGAAGAAAATTTATATCTCTAAATGCTTACAAAAACAGAGAAAAAGCAGACCAACAAACTGGCTATGCAATTGAAAAAAAAACTATTAAAAATCCCCAATTAAACACCAAATTGGAAATCTTAAAAATTGAAGAGGTTAATAAAATTAAATGTAAGAAAACCATTGAATTAACAAATAAAACTAGAAGTTGGTTTAATGAAAAAATAATAAAATAGATAAACCATTAGTAAATGTGATTTTTTTTAAAAAAGAGAAGAAAACCAGATTATTAGTATTAAAAATGAAAAGGGTGAATTTACCACTAATGAAGATAAAATCAAAGCAATTATTATAAGCTGTTTTGCCCAATTATATGCCAATCAATTTAATAATTAAAGTTTAATGGGAAAATACTTACAAAAATATAAACTGCCTAGATTAACAGGAGAAGAAATAGAATATCTAAATAAACCTATTTTAGAAAAAGAAATTGACCAGGCCATAAATGAGCTTCCTAAGGAAAAAAACATTTTACAAATTCTACTACTTATTCCAATATTAAATAAATTATTTGGAATAATAAGCAAATGGGAAGTCCTACCAAATTCCTTTTATGAACCAAATATGGTACTTATACCTAAACCAAGAAGAGTAAAAACAGAGAAAAAAATTACAGACCAGTTTCATTAATGAATATGGATGCAAAAACCCTAAATAAGAGGCAGCTAGGTGGTGCAGTGGATAGAGCACTCATCCTGGAGTCAGGAGGACCTGAGTTCAAATCTGCCCTCAGACACATAACACTCACTAGCTGTGTGACTCTGGGCAAGTCACTTAATCCCAATTGCCTCACCACAAAACCAAAAAAGAAGTAATTACAGTAGTAATTAGTACTGTAATTAGTAATTAGCCATATAACATAACAAACAAAAACCTAAATAAAATACCAGCCAGGAGACTACAACAGTATATCACAAAGATTATACAGAGTGGAGTGATCAAGTGGGATTTATACCAGAAATGCAGGGATGGTTTGACACAAGAAAAACTCTAACAAAAATCAGATGGAAAGACTTGCATAAAACAATGAAGAGTGAAATAAGCAGAACAAAGAGAACATTGTATAGAGTAACAACAATATTGTACTACAACGACCAAGTTATTCTAAGTATTATAAATACTCAAATCAACTACAAAAGACCTATGAAGATGCTATCTACATCCAAAGAAAATACTGATAAATAGAAGTACAGATGGTATAGCTTTACATGTATTTATATGTATGTGTCAAATTGTGGCCTTCTCTAGTGTGAGGTGAAGAGGGAGGGAGGGAAACACTTTGGAACTTAAAATGTAAAAAAAATATATATAAAATTAATTTTAAAAAAAAGTAACATAGGTAATTAAGTGGCAAACCCAACATTTGAACCCAGGTTCTCTGACTCACAAGTCAGTACTCCTCTGCTCCAACTACTGACCTCCCTGACTTCTTTTAAGTCCTAACTAAACCTTCCTCATTCCCCTCTTAATTCCAGTGACTTTCCGTTTTCAATTATTTCCTATTTATCCTGTATATAGTTTGCTTTCTATATATTTGTTTACAGATTGTCTCCCCGATTAGACTGCAAACTCCTGAGGGCAGGGAGAGTTTTTCATCTCTTTTTGTATCTCCAGCAATTAGTACAATGTCTAGCACATAGTAGGCACCCAATAAATACTTACTGATTGATTAATTAATATTATAATGAAAGTTTGAAGTAGTAATAAAAATCCAGTGGCCTGAAAGCAAATGTATTCCTGGAGTACCTAATGACCAAATGTTTTATTTATATGGCTAATTAACTTGAAATATTTAATATGAAGTGATCAAGTAAACTGTCAAAAAAAGTATTAGGGCAATATATATATGCTATAGCATCATCATAACACTCAATTACAATCTCACTTGGGAACATATTATAGATAGAAAAGGTTAGAATGAGTTCAAGTACTCCCCTATACTACCTCATTTGTGTATTTTTCTTTTTCTCTGACAATTGGGTATACATAATTATTGCCTTCAATTTAGAGAATAATAGGTTCTAGCAAAATAAAATAATGGTCTAAATATTCTTCTCCAACAAATTAACAGTGAGCCTCAGGATTAAAAAATAATGTTTAGGAGTTTTAATGAACAAAAACAATAGCAAGCCTAATTTTTTTTCTTTAGGCTATTAAAATTGTTGAATCAGCAAAAAAGAATGGCTAATAAAAATATGAAATCATATAAAAAGTTTACATACCATTTGTTTGTGATTATGCTCTTCTTTGAGTTGCAGAGGTATGGAATTTTTATCTTCTAGGTAGAATGAGTTCTTAGTTGCAAGGAAAAAAGTATTCAAGTTGTAGTCTGTTTATTGTTTAATCCCTTATTGAGTCCTTGGAAGACGGAAATGTTTAGAAGGTAAACTTTTAAAAACAAACATGAATTTTAGTAAGTTTTTTTCATTTGAACCAAATTTCCAGTTTACAAAGTTGCAAACAGAGAGTGCTTCTCTCCCTCTGAAATTATTTTGGCTTGTTTTATTTATATTTTCTATTTATGTAAACTGTTCTCCTCTAAAATTGTTATATAAAATGCTGTCATATAATAAATATAATGAATGAGAATTTTTAAAATGCTCACTGGGAAAATCTCCTAAATAGAAATCTTCTTGGTTCTATATAAAGAATATATAATAAAATATCTATTATGGACTTATTAAATATGTTGCTGTATGACATTATATCTTGCTTCATTATGATCTTATTCTCTTGAAAGTCAAAAGTTATATTCTGACAAAGAGTAATTATTGGCATTCAACAAATGTTAGTTAAGCTTGTAGATATTACACAAAGCCTAAAGACAAAACAATGTAACCTAGATTTCTAGCCAAGTCTGGACTATTTTTGCATGACATTATCCTAATTAGGGATGGGAGTGCTAATACAGCACTTCATAACTTTGTGAGGGAAGGAGTTGGCACAAAAGCTTTGGATGAAAGAGAGTTATCACTCTTTCTTTTGTGAGAAACAGACATGTGGTTCCAAACTACCTTTCTGACATATTCCAGGGAGGAGAAGGAGAAAGAGAAAGACTCTCTTGCAGACATGTTGGGCAAATTACCTTCTCAATAGGTTTCCATTTGTCTGCTTGCCTCCCTAGAAACTTCAGGTAATTTCTCCTTGATGACATAATGGCATCTTTCTTCATAAAGCTGAGATTTCTTCCATCCAGAGAGAAAGAGCTCATTCACTCTATTTTCTGGTACATTCTAATCTATATAATTTCCCTCAGTTTCTGCTTTATGTTGTTTGCTATTTGTGATATTCTTTGTGTAATCTATATTTGATGGGAAGGGACTAAGCCTATGAGTATAAGTTATAAAGCTACATTTTAAGCATACCGCCCCGTGAAGCTAGTGGCTTTTTTGTTCTGAACGAAACATCTCCCTAGCCTAGCAATATTTAGAGGTCAGGTAGATAGAATTCCCCTCTCTCAGAGAAGAGTAGCCATCTTCATGACCTATTCTCCTATTACCTTCAAGGCATCACAGTCTCTTAAAGAAAGGTGGGCAAGTTTCCTGAGATAGTCATCAATACCACCCCATTGAGCCATCTGTCTATGTGTTTAGAAATCCCATGTGGATAGACACATCTTACCTGGGTAGCACATACCTTATAACTTCAAAATAAGCATGGAAACAAGAAAAGCCCCATCTTCATCATTATCCCCATCCCCTTTAAGAAATATTTATTAAAAGCATAAGGAGAATATCAGTTTGCACATTTCTCTCAACCAGATCAATTCTTGAATTTGGAATAATAATAAATTAATTTTAAATATTCTGGCAGGCTTATGCGTACAATGCAGGGTACAACAATGATAGATTTTTTTTCCCCTCCAATAGTTGGCACCAATGGACTCAAATTACAATGCCTAATAGAAGCCATTATGGGCTAAGACAACTCCTATTAGAAAGAATTCCAAGGCTAATTAGATAAAGGTAGATAAAGGTGAGGGAATTTTAAAATGATTGCTGTCCTCCATTCTCCAAGAGGACTAAAATAACTCTACTATGTTAGAGTCAAGATACAATGTGTCCGACTGCAGCTGATCAGACTATTATGAGCTCGGAAGGCCTTACCACAGGTCGGGCATGAATAGTCCATGTCAAATAGTCCAGGAGTGGGGAACCAGCAGCCTCGAGGTCACATGTGGTCCTCTAGATCCTCAAGTGCAGCCCTTTGTGTGAATCCAAACCTCACAGAACAAAACCCCTTAATAAAAGGATTTGTTCTGTAAAACTTGGACTCAGTAAAAAGGCCACACCTAAGGACCTAGAAGGCCACAGGTTCCCCACCCTTGATCCATGGCCTGATAACTGATGAGGACCTTAATTGCTCTGAGATCCTTTAAGGATTCCAAGGACCTATGGCTCTCTGTCCAAGAATTCCCAATTGACATAAAGCAATAAATTTGGCATTTTTTTTTTATTTGATGTTGGCTTGTTTAATGTATACAGATTTGTTCTATGTTTAGAGATCTAAAGGCTTAACTGTAGTGAATGACCTTAAGGTCAGTAGAATCTCTGAAGTAATATGGGTGTGTGACCACAAGGTCACAGGGACCTCCCTAGTCCTTGATCACATAGTTATCTCTATCATAAGTATAGATATAAATGACAATGATAAATATATAAAGATGCTTTTGATAGGAAAAAAAATTTTAAATGCAATTTGTAACAGAGGCCAAGTTGAGATGGTGAAGCAAGAGGAAGCAATACGTCAAGCTCCACTCCTGCCCCACCCCCAATAACCTTCCTCTGAACAGACCCAGAAAAGGCATCAGACTTAATACTCCTAGGGAAATCTGAGAAAAAGTCACAGCGAGTCATTTTTCCAATCCAGGTTGGCAATGGGAAAAAGATGGTGAGGTCTGGGGAACAGGAGTATAGCCAGGATCCAGGTGACACAGAGTTCAGTGCCAAGGGAAAGGCTGTACATTGGAGAAAGAGAAGGACTCACACCTATACTGGGGCAGCCAAAGTGTGAGAAAATGTGCCGACAGGCAGTTTTGTCACCTATGACCCAGTTCCAAGTCACAGATCCAGGTAGATTTAGAAGGAAAACTATGCATAGAGGTAGTATACCAAGGTAGAGAGTGGCTTCAAGTCCTAAGCTATATACCTGAGCAAGAAGCAAGTTCAGAAGCAAACAGTAGCCCTTCAAGGTCTCAGTTCCTACTTCAAACTCAGTCTGAAACCTGCAGAGGAATAACTAGGGTAGACATTTTAGATCAAAAGAAAGCATCAAGTCCTATCACAGTGGCTAAGTCCAGAGTGATAGAATGACAGGCTCAGACCAAAATCCAGATTAGGAACTTGTAGAGGACAGACAGGAGGGGGTAGAGGAGAAAATCAGACTTTGCCCTGAATCAGATCTCTTTCAGAGAACTAAACATAGGCCTCCAGTCTAAGCTGTCCCTAATGTCCTGTAATAACACAACACTCAATACCCAGAGAAAGCAGCAGCAGGACCAACCCAGACTTTCCCTCCAAAAGTGCTCAGAGCCCAGCCATTACATCAAATGTAAAGTCAGGAAGCAGACTAAGAGCAAAACAAAAGTTTTGTTTTGTTTTGTTTGTCTGAACACAGTTTGTTCAGAAATTCCATTAGAATTCCTGAAAGAGATGAAACCAGAGTTATTTTTTTTAATTACAAATAAAATGAGAGAGCTAGAAGAAAAAAATGGAAAAGAAATGAATTAAGGAAGAAAAAATTGGAAAGAGAATTAACAATGTAGCACGAGAAGTAAGAAAAAATTCCCTGAAAAATTAAAATGGTAGCTTGTAACTATGAGAGACAAGAAATATTAAAAATAAAGTCAAAAGACTGAAAAAAATAGAAGAAAAGTTAAGGTATCCTATAGCAAAAACAAATGATTTGGAAAATAGATGAAGAAAAAATTTAAGAATCATTGGACTATCTGAAAGCCATGATTTCAAAAAGCGCCTGGATGTCATGTTTCAAGAAATATTAAAATATAACTGTCCAGATCTCTTAGAACTAGAAGGCCAAGTGGAAATGGAAAGAATCTGTCACTACTCCTCTTCCAAACTTCATTATTTCTGTTGAAGGCACCACCATTCCTCTAATCTCCCAGGTTTACAACCCAAATGTTATCCTCAGCTCCTCACACTCCCTCATTTCACATAATGAAATGAGATGCCAAATCTTGATCTTTCTGCCTCCATAACATCCCCTGCATTTGACCCCTTCTCTCTACTCATACAGTACCTTACTTCAGGGTCTTATTACATTTCATCTACATATAACAGTGACTATTCTGGCTTGTTATCACCTGAAGGTCAGGTTTGTTACTTTTCATCCCTCCCCTGGCAAAGGGGTGAAAAAGAAGGAAGGAAAATTGGAAGGTATCTAGCCTCTCTGCCACTGACTTCAGCCTCCAACAATGGTGATCCCCTAATTTTAGGGGTTCCTTGCCAGTTCCATTTAGCCACTTTACAGTCAGTTTAGCCTTTAGAGAGGAATATTTACTTCAAAGGCATGGCAAGGAAAAACATATAAACATTATCCCCAACACTTAGGGGCATAAAAGAGATCATTTAAAAAAAAGGGAAGAGAATCCTTCTGTACAGAAGTATCTATAGCAGCTCTTTTTGTGGTGGCAAAGAATTGGAAATTGGGGGGATGCCCATCAATTGGCAATTGGGGAATGGCTGAACAAGTTATGGTATATGAAAGTAATGGAATACCATTGTGTTATAAGAAATGATGAGCAGGAAGATTTCAGAAAAACCTGGAAAAACTTACACAAACTGATGCTTCACAAGTGAGCAGAACCAGGAGAACATTGTACAATAGTAACAGCAACACTGTGTGATGATCAGCTATGACAGACTTAGCTCTTCTCAGCAATACAATGATCCAAGACAATTCCAAAAGACTTGTAACGGAAAATGTTATCCACTTCCAGAGAGAGAACTACAGAGTCTGAATGCAGATCAAAGCATACTATTTTCGCTTTATTTTTTGTTTTTTTCTTTTTCATGGTTTTTCCCTTTTGCTTTTATTTTTCTTTTACAACATGATTAATGTGGAAATGTTTAACATGATTGTACATGTATAACCTATATCAGATTGCTTGCTGTCTTGGAGAGAAGGGAGGAAAGAAAAGGAGGGAGAAAAATTTGGAACTCAAAATCTTGCAAAAATGAACGTTGAAAACTATCTTTACATGTAATTGGAGAAAAATAAAATACTATGAAGTGCAAAAAAACTCATTTAGGGGCATAATACCCTTTTACACCACTTCAGTCTCTGGGAAAGTGAGGAGGATCAGGTTCACAGCTTAGCTAAATTTTTATATAACCCGGTTCACCCTGACTTCTTTTGCTTCCCTAATGGGGGTGGTAGTAACAAACAACCTGGAATCCTGCCTTCAAGCTTGCTATGGTTTGAGCCATGAACTGCTCAGGGTCTGAGGACTCCACAGTTGCATCTAGTACTGAAAAGGACAAATAAAATAGACCCAAACACCAAGCCCAATTCTCAGGACAATAAAGCCTAAAAGGGCAGGGGAAGGTAGCCTTTCCTGACCTCATCCCCAGCTCAGTTCATAGACATCATGGTATGGGTGAACAGGACCTTTACACCCCATCCTCACCATGCCTCAGGAAAGAGCAAGGGAGTCTGGTAGTTTTAAAGATGTAGCCTGTTCTAGCTACACATCCAATGGAAAAAGGCTGTTTCCTCCCTGATGGGAACACAGAATGTCTTCTCCCAGAAGCAGGTCACTAGACTCTTCCAGATCTGAGACGATCTGGGCATACTTCCAAGTCCTGTTACATATATCATTATCATGGCCTATATACAGGGGTCTATAATCCCATACCAATCCAACCTCTGCACAGCTATCAAAATGATTTTCCTTAAACACAGATGAAGCCAAGACATTCCTTGCTCAATGAACTCCAGGGCCTCCCTATTGCTTTTAGGCTAAAATAGGCAGTTTAGCTTTTAAAACCTTCATAACCTAGCCCCATTCTATATTTTCAGTCTAAATACATATTGCTTTCTTTCCCACACTCTCAGTCCAGATAAAACTTATTTTCTCTTTGTTCTTTGCTCAAAACACACTATCTAACTGGGCATTATCTATGCCTTTGTACTAGGCCTCCCCATGACTAGAATGTATCTCTTCCTTATCTGATCTCATAAAATCACTTTATTCAAGATACAGTTCATGTACTATTTCTACATGAAGCCTTTCCTGATACCAAGTGTTCTCTCTTTCTAACTTCCTTACATTTTACTTCCTTGTATTTATTTTATATTTATTCTGCATATATTCATAAATGGAGGTCTCCTTGATAGAATTCAAATTTCTTGAGATTAAGGATTCTTTCATTTTTTTGTATTTGTATCCTCAAGCATCTAGTATAATGCCTAGCATTTAATGCTTGTTGATTGCTTGATTTGGACAGCTAGGAATTAAGGATTGGGGGAATACATTCTAGGCATGGGAAAAGTCATGAGAAAAGGCATGGATATATGGGAGAACAGGCCAAAAAGAGGGAGCCAGTACATAGATTAGTTTGGCTAGAATTTAGAGTATGCAAAGGAAAATAGTGATTAGAAAGGTATACTAAAGCCAAATTTTGAAAAGTTGTGAGTATCATGATCAGGATTACATACTTTATTTAGCAGATAAACAGTAGGTGAAGGAGGCATTTATTTGAGCCACATCTCTCAGTGAAGTAATGCGATCAGAGTAGTTCATTTACAAGATTACTTGAGCAGTAATGAGAAGGACAGAACGGTGAATGAAAAAATAGGTTGAGGGGCAAGGAGGCTATTGCAATATTAGGGTGTCTGCAGTGAGAGGAGAAATAACAGGATATTTTGGTGGTAGAACTACAAAACTTAGCAATTGAATAGATGTATGGTGGTGGTGGTGGTGGTGGTGGTGGTGGTGGTGACTGAGATAGAACAGCAAAGTTAGAGCCTGGATTATTGGTAGGATGGTGGTGCCATTACCAGAAATGAGATAATTAGGAAGAAAGAATGGGAGTGAGAAGTTGAGGAGCTGAGTTTTGAATATGTTGAGTTTAAGGACATACAGATGGAGACAATAGGAAGGTATAGGGCAAGAGCTCTGGGGTGGGATTTTTGGTAATATAGATAGGGAAGTTTTCTGTATGGAGATAACAATTGAAGTAACTGGAATAAATGGGATCACTGAAGAAGAAAGAGAGGAGAAATGCAAAGATGAAACCAGGATAGAGAGGCAACAAAGGAGACCTAAAAGGAAAAGATAGAGTGGCAAGTAGAGAATTACCTGAGTGTGGTCATAGAAGTCAAGGTAAGAGATGATACCAAGAAAAAGATCAACAGCATCAAAGATTGCTAAGAATTTAAGGAGGATAAGAACAGAAAAATGCCACTGTATTTAGAGATAAGAATTAGTGACCTTGGAGAAAGCTATTTCTAAAGAAGAGATAAAGGTCAGACTCCAAGGAATTAAAGGATGTAAATGAAGTGAAGGTAATGCATATAAACTATTACAAAAGAGGAGGAGAGAGATTGGGTGTCTTGAGGAAGGGAATTGAAATCATTGGAGACTTATCTTTTGAGATCAGAGGAGACTTGAGTGTGTTAGCTAAGAAAAAAAGGTAGAAGGTTCATGATATATGGGATATTTGATGGAGCACAATTATCGAGGAGATGTGAGAGGGCATTCTTGCTTAATCTCTGACATAACTGGAATAGCCTCAAACATTTCTCCGTTACATAAAATGCATAATCTTGGTTTTACATAAATAGTAATTACCATGTTAAGGAAAAGTCCATTTATTACCGTGCTTCCTAGTGTTGACTTAAAAAACTATTACTATAATCATGTGGTTTTAATTATTTTTGCTACTAATGCCCTATAAGGTTTATAATTTTCTTCACTTTGAACTAATATGGAGTTTCTAGTATAAATCCAACCATGTGATAATGTATAATCTTTTTAAATTTGTTGTTTTAGCCTATTTGCTAATGTTTTATTTAATAGTGTTACATCAACGTTCATTAGAGATATATCTATGGTTTTGTTCTTCTGTTTTGTCTCTCCTTGCCTTAGATACTGAGACCATATTTATACCATAGAAAGAAATAAGAAGGGTTTCTTCCCATTTTATTCAAATAATTCATATAATATTGCAATTCATTGTTTGAGTGTTTAGTGGGATTCACTAGTAAATCTACCTGGCATTGGAGGTTTATTCATTGGAAGTTCATTTGTATCTTGTTCAATTTCTTTTTCTGATACTGATTTATTTAAATAATTGATTTCTTGTTCTATTAACCTAGGTGTTTTATATTTTCATAAATATTTATGAAATCTATTTCATCTAAACTATCAGTTTTGTTGGCATAACTGGGCAAAATAATTTCAGAGAGCTATTTTATTTCCTCTTCCTTTTTGTGAATTATCCTTTCTTGTTTTTGATACAAGTAAATTGGTTTTGTGAAGGGACAGAATTAAGAGTATAGATTCAGTGAGTAGTTTTAGCAAGAGAAGGACCAATTCTTTCTCTGAGAGTGGAAAGAAGAGGAAAGAAACAGTGAAGAGATTAAGAAGATTAGAGAAATGGAGGGAGGACCTAAGGAATGGACTCAACCTTATTGGACAAATGGGACAAAGTACATTTTTATAAAATGTAGTGACTAACAGTTGTGCTAACTAAAAGCATCAAGATTATATTATGTTGTTAAAGTCATAGACAGAATTCTCTGGAAAGTTTAATTCACAAAGGAAACATAGGTTGATGTTGGATTAATTTAAGAAAACAGGAAAAATTTAAAATTACAACTAATTAAATAATAACATGATTCTGTTGTTTATGACACTGTCCAGTTCAAGGGCTTTGAATTTAACTTTTCGAGCTAGTTCCAATTTCTGTAATTCTACCAAAGAGATAAATAATTGACCTATGTTTAAAGCACCCTTTACTAAATTTTCCTTCCTAGACATATAGGCCTATTCAGATCATTAAATATTTTAGGTAGATAGATTACCACATCCAAATGTTATTTGTTTATGCCCAGCAGTAAAGGAAGCTTATTTATGCTATATCAAGTATAGGGGATAAGAGAAATAGCTCCATTATTTGTTTAGAATTACAAGCCCTCAAAAAAGAATTATTTCTACTTTCTCTATTGAAAAGCTGGAAGCATAGCTTTTATGGACCAGATACTGTAACAAAAGTACAGCTAAAATATTATAATATTTTTAATTGTTAATGACATTATCACACTTAATATCGTGTCTTTGAAAGGTGAAGCTATAGTTTACAAATTTTAACTTTAAAAATAAAAATAAAGTTGGAAACAATTTAAAATTTATACTTGGTCAATGTATTTCTAGTGTGACATAATCTACTCCCAAGGTATTTCTTACAGTTACTTCCATTTTAAATCTTGCTAGACAGTTAAGTAATCTTATTATGTTCTTGACATTCATAAGGTAGTAATTACATTTCTTTGATTTTTTTTCCCAAAGATTTATTAAAGCAGTAATAGGTTGGTTGGTCAGACATGCCTAGAAATAAAAACACTTCTTAACATGACATCCTTCCCACTTCCACAATGAACACATATTGCACTTAGCCAAGAAACCCATTTGTACAAATTGGGGACAAAATAGAAATAATAGAAAATATACATATGAGAATATATGCCAAACAATACAAAGTGAAAGAGCTCTTGCAATGGGAGCGAGGTAGCTCAGCTCAACCAAGAGAAATCTCAGTGGAGAAGTTCCTTGAAGTCTCCAGTGTAGCAAGCTGGGGATAGGTACATGATAAGGATTGTTAGCTCCTCTCATGTCAGCTTCTTCCCAGAGTTTTTTCCTTCAGCAACCTGAAGTGAGGTTGGCATTTTCCATCTTCTCTCTCAAAGCAAGAAGCCAGAAGCACTAGGAGTGATCCAAAGAAAACTGGAAGAAGACTGAAGAGCTTGAAGAAGACTTAAAGAAAACCTAAAGAGGACTAAAGCTCTCCTGTCTTCAATTGTCCCCGACTCCATTCCACCCCTAATGTAGACAAAGGGCATTGATCTCTACCAATAAGAAGAGAGTCCCATACCAATGAGTTTTGGGACTGGGGTTATATACTTTTTTAAAACACTCTACTGTTTTTTTTTGTTTCAATATGAGGCACAAAGAAAAAGAAAACATACTGTGGTGGCATATATCATGAGTGTTCATATTCTCTGGAATTCTGGAATGATCTGAATGAAATTAACTCTTCCCAGCAATTTATATCCTATGTGAAGCAAAGGAAAATTTCACTAAAAATGACAGAAAGAAAGCTTATGTGGCTTAAAAGTTGTCAATACTTCTTTTCTTTATATTTCTGTAGTGTGTGTATTTGCTATAACCAAGTATTCAAATTTTAAATTACACTAGAATGGAGTTGAAAATGTGTAAAGAAATAAAATTCTAGGCACAAAAACAAAAGTTATCAAACTGTTCAACCCCTTCTTAAACATTTAGTTTCCTAAATACATTAAAAAGAAATTACTCTGACTTGGTCTAAATACTGACCAGCTTTACTTGGACAAAAGAACATAATAAAAGGAGAAATAATAGTTTTTATCAAGACAAATTTTACAAAACGTAAGATTAGCATAGGACAGATAGGTGGTGCTGTATATAGAGTTCTGGTCCTGGAGACAGAAAGACTCATCTTAATGAGTTTAAATCTGGCCTCTGACACTTACTAGTTCTGTGACCCTGGACAAGTTACTTAACCCTGTTTGCCTCAGTTTCCTCATTTGTAAAATGATCTAGAGAAGGAAATGGCAAACCATGCCAGTATCTTTGCTAAGAAAACTCCAAATGGAGTCACAAAGTGATACACTGAAAAAAAATGCGTGAATAACAACAAAGATTAACATAAGAAAGAAAATATTCCCGGATGTGTTAAGTTTAGACATAATAGCTAAGTACTGCTTTGTTGGTAGTAACAGAAAGAGAGCAATAGAATATGTGTGTGTATATACGTGTGTATGTATGTATATACACACATATATACACACACATATACGTGTATTGCATACATGTAGATGTACATGTACATAAAATCCAGTTATTATCAAATAATCTTTGAATCTAATTATGCCATCATATTATATCTATGCACATTAAGAATTAAAGCACTGAGAGGATTCTGGGAAGATGGTAGAATAAGACAGGAAATACCAGGCTTTCCAAATTTCTCCCAGAAACAATACAAAACATCACCTCGAAGTGAACTTTAATTGGCAGAAATAATTAAAAGTTGGAGTAAAGGAGTTACCTGGGAGGGACCTCAGAAAAGACCGGACCTCCAGGGAAGGAGGTTTGGCTCAGTGAAGTGCAAGCTCCTCCAGGCAGGCTCCACTGAATCAACGAACAACAAGCCCTGTGCACAGATGTGTAGAGCAGCAGCCTGGGTTTCAGGAACTTTCACCTCAGGGACTGTGTGAGGGTCAGACACTTGAGTAGGGAAAGAATGAAGGACCAAGGACCCTCCACTGTTTCAGAACACCACACCAAGTTGTGCTGATCAGCCAAGTTGTACTGACCAGATGTAGTCCAAGGCTGTGGCTGTGAGTAAGGAGGGTGAGCACATGCCTAGTGAGTACAGTAACAGAGGGGCAGGTAACCTGTTGGCCATGGGAACTTGTAGGAAAGCAGAATCCCTGGTTTTGGTTCCAGGGCAGACGGGAGGACTGAAGTTTGTAGTCAGAGGAGGGACTGTAGGGAGCAAAAGTATGTGCAGTGATAGTGCAGCTGGGGTCCTAACTGTTGCTCAGGATCAGAAAGGAGTGCCCAAATTCCAGAGACAGTGCTTAGAAAACAATAGCAAGAAAAACCTGAAGCCTGAGGCATCACCCCCCACACCTCAGGACTAGAACCTGACTATGATAATAAGCCACTGAAAATAATAATAACAATAATGAGTAAGAAAAGGAGAAAGAATCTGACCAAAGATAGCTATTGTGGGGATAGAGAAGATCTGGGTTCATACTTAGAAGAAGAAGTGAAGTTAAAAAAGCCACTTCTACTTCAAAGAAAAATGCCAAATGGTAACAAGTCCAAAAAGAGTTGTTGAAAGAGCTTAAAAAGAATTTTAAAAATCAGATCAGAGAGGTTGAGGAAAATTAAGAAAAAACTAGAACAATCCAAGAAAATCAAGAAAATTATGAAAAGAAAGTCAACTAATTGGAGATCCAAAAAGTTAGGGAAGAAAATAGCTCCTTAAAAACTAGAATTGGGGGGCAGCTAGGTGGCGCAGTGGATAGAGCACCGGCCCTGAAGTCAGGAGGACCTGAGTTTCAATCCGGCCTCAGACCAAACACTTGACACTTACTAGCTGTGTGACCCTGGGCAAGTCACTTAACCCCAATTGCCTAAAAAATAAAAACCAAAAACAAAACTAGAATTGGGAAACTAATGACTTTCATAAAACCCCAAGAGATAATGAAACAAAATCAAAAGAATGAAAAAATAGAAGAGAATGTGAAACATCTCATTAGAAAAATAACTTAACTGGAGAGCAGATCAAGGAAAGACAATTTAAGAATTGTTGGATTACCTAAAAGTTATGATTAAAAAAAAAAGAGCCTAGATATGATTTTACAAAATATCATTAAGGAAAATTGTCCTGAAGTTCTAGATTGAGAGGGTAAAATAGAAACAGAAAAAATCCATCAATCACCACCTGAAAGAGATCCCAAGAATGAAAACACACAGGAACCTCATAGCCAAGTTTCAAAGCTCCCAGATTAAGGAGAAAATACTACAAGCAACAAGAAATACTGTGGAGCTATAGTCATAATAATGTAAGATCTAGCAGCTTCTACATTAAAAGAGTGAAGGGCTTGTAACATTATATTTCAAAGAGCAAAGAAGCTGGGTTAGCAACCAAGAATAACTTACACAGCAAAGCTGAATATAATCCTAAATGAAAAAAAAAAACAATGAACATTTAATGAAATGAAAGGCTTTCATGTATTTGTGACCAAAAAGAAAAAAAAACCCACAGAATTCAATGGAAAATTTGACATAACATCTAGGAAAAACATAAGGTAAATATTAAAGATCAATTTTAAGAAACTCAATAAGGTCAAACTGTTTGTTTCTCATATGGGAATATGTTATTTGTAACTCTTAAGAATGTTATCATTACTTGGATAGTTTGAAAGAGCATACATAGATAGAAAGCTTGAGGGCTGAGACAAGTATGATGGAATGATTCTAAAAAACAAAATTCAGTAGGGAGAGGTAAAATGGAGCAATTATCTCATACAAAGGAGGCATGAATGAAAGAATTGTTACTGTGGAGGCAGAAGGGGGTGGAGGGCTGGTAGTGCCAGAACTTCATTCTCATTGGAACTAGGTTAATGAGGGAATAATATACATCTAAAAGATTATAAAAGCCTTCTAAATTTATAAAGAAACAAGAGAGTGAGGGGACAGGACAAGTCAGGGACTTCTTGAAGGGTGGGTAGATTAAAGTTTTGGAGGGTGGGGTGAGAGGATAAGGGAAGAATTCTTAGAGGGGTAGATACATTAAGGAATAGGAAGGCAACAAGAGGACAGGGAGGGATTCTTTAGAAGGGTGTATATAAGGGAGGTAGTGGTTAGAAGTAAATCAGATGTATAAGGAGGGATAGGGTAAAAAGAGAGGGTGAGAAGGATAACAGAGAGGGAAAACAGAATACACATCTAGTAATAATAACTTTGAATGTGAATGGGATGAACTCACCCATCTGGAAAATGGATAGCAGAATAGATTAAAAGTCAGAATCCAACAATATGTTGTTTACAAGAAACATGTTTTAAAATGAGAGAAACAACAGAGTTAAAATAAAGGACTGGAATAAAATTTATTATTTTTCAGCTAATGCAAAAAAAAAGCAGGGGTAGCAATCATGATCTAAGACAAAGTTAAAGCTAAAATAGATTTACTTAAAAGAAATAAACAGGGAAACTACATTATGAAAAAAGATACTATAGAAAATGAAGCAATATCAATAATAAATCTATATGCACCAAATGCTATAGAATCTAAATTTTTAAAGGAAAAGTTAAATAAATTACAGGTGGAAATAGATAATAACAGTATAATAGTAGAGGACTTTAACTTTCTCCTCTCAGAATTAGATAAATCTAACCAAAAAAATAAATAAGAAAGAAGTTAAGGAGTTGAATAGAATCTAAACTAGATATGATAGCTATCTGGAGAGAACTGAATGAGAATAGAAAAGAATACATCTTTTTCTCAGAAGTACAAAAATTAACCATAAATTAGGGCATAAAAACTTTATAGTTGAACGCAGAAAAGCAGAAATATTAAATGCCTCCTTTTCAGATCACAATGTAATAAAAATCATATTCTATAAGGGACCATGGAAACAAAGATTAAAAACTAATTAGACACTAAATTACCTAACCTTAAAGAATGATTGGATTAAAGAATAAATCATGGAAGCAATCAATAATATCATTAAAGAGAATAACAATAATAATACAACATACTAAAATCTATGGGATGTAACAAAAACAATAATCAGAGGAAAATTTATATCTCTAAATGCTTATATAAATAAAATGGAGGAAAACAGACTAATGAATTAAGTATGCAATTTAAAAAAAACAACATAAATTTAAACCCCCAATTAAACACCAAATTGGAAATCTTTTTTTTAATTTGTTTTGTTTTATTAACAATCACTTCCATATGCTTTTGAGTTTAAAATTTTTCTCCCCCTTCCTCCTCACCACCATCCCTTTGACGGCACACAATCTGATATAGGCTATACATATACATTCCTATTAAACATATTTTCACATTAGTGATGTTGTAAGTAAGAATTAGAACCAATAGGAGGAACCACCAGAAAGAGGAAACAAAACTCAACAGAACAAAAAAAAATAGCAAATAGTATGCTTTTGATCTGCATTCAAACTCCATAGTTCTTTCTTTGGATGTGGATAGTACCAAATTGGAAATCTTAAAAATTAAAGGTGAGACTAATAAAATCAAGTATAAGAAAACCATTGAATTATTGAATAAAACTAGGAGTTGGTTTTATGAAAAGGCTAGTCAAATAAATAAACCATTGGTTAATATGATTTAAAAAGAGAGAAAAGAAAACCAAATCACTAGCATAAAAAATGAAAAGGGTGAAATTATCAATAATGAAGATGAAATCAAAGCAATTATACAGCTATTTTCCCCACTTATAAGCCAATAAATGTAATCATTTAATTGAAATAGAAGAATACTTACAAAAATATAAACTGCCTAGAATAACAGAAGAGGAAATAGAATATCTACATAAACCTATTTTAGAAAAAGAAATTGACCAGGCCATAAATGAGCTTCCTAAGGAAAAAGCACGAGGACCAAATGGATTTACAAGGGAATTCTACCAAACATGTAAAGATGAACTAATTTCAATATTAAATAAATTCTTTAGAATAATAGGTAAAGGAGACACACCAAACTCTTTTTATGAACCAAATAAGGTGCTAATACCTAAACCAAGAAGAGTAAAAACAGACAAAGAAAATTACAGGCTAAGTTCATTAACAAATATGGATGCAAAAATCCTAAATAAAATACCAGCCAGAAGACTAAAACAACATATTACAAAGATTATACATTGTGACCAAGTGAGATTTATACCAGTAATGCAGAGATGTTTTAACATAAGGAAAACTATTAACATAATTGATTATATCAGTAACAAAAGTAATGAAAGTCATGATTATATCATAAGATTCAGAAACACCTTTTGATAAAATGCAACACTCATTTCCACTAAAAACATTTGAAAGCATAAGTATAAAGGAATTTTTCCTTAAAATGATAAGAAGTACTTACCTAAAACCATCAGCAAGCATTATTTGTAATGGGGATAAATCAGAAGCTTTCCCAATAAAACCAGGAGAGAAACAAGGATGCCCATTATCATCAATATTATTCAATATTGTATTAGAAATGCTAGCAATAGCAATAAAAGAAAAAGAAATTGAAGGAATCAGAATGGGCAATAAGGTAATACTATCTCTTTTTGCAGATGATATGATGATGTACTTGGAAAATCCTAAAGATTCAACTAAAAAGTTAGTGAAAATAATTAATAATTTTAGCAAAGTAGCGGGACATAAAATAAACCTACAAAAATCATTAACATTTCTATATTTCATCTGCAAGAAGAGATAGTAAGAGACACCCCCTTTAAAATAACTGTAGACAGTATAAAATACTTCAGAGTATATCTACCAAAAGAAACCCAGGAACTACATGAATATATTTACAAAATGTTTTTATACAAATAAAGTCAGATTTAAATAATTGGAAAAATATTAATTGTTCATAGGCAGAGCCAATATAAAATGACAATTTTATGTAGACAACCATTTATCCAATGTCATCCCAATTAAATTACCAAAAAATTACTTATTGAGCTGGAAAAAAATAATAAAAATTCATTTGGAAGAACAAAAGGTCAAGAATATCAAAAGAATTACTTCAAAAAATGTATAAGAAGGAGATTTAGCGTACCAGATCTTAAACTATACTATTAGCCAGTGATTATCAAAATAATCTGGTACTAGCTAAGAAACAGAAAGGTAGATCAATGGAAGAGGATAGACATAATACCCAGTAGCAAACGACTATAGAAATCTTATGTGTGATAAATGTCAAGATTTAAACTTTGGGGATAAGAATTTATTATTTGTTAAAATTTGTTGGGAAAGCTGAAAAGCAGTCTGACAGAAATTGGACATAGACCAGTATCTTACATCATTTACCAAGATAAATGACCATGATATAAAGGGAGAAAACATAAGAAAATTAGAAAAACATGGAACATATTACCAGGAGAATAATTTCTGAATAAATAAGAGATAACATTGTGAGGTATATAAAATGGATAGTTTCAACTACATTAGATCAAAAAGATTTTGTGTAAATAAAACCAAAGTAGCCAAGATTAGAAGGAAAACAAAAATTGAGAGAAAATTTTTATAGACAGTTTCTCAGAGAGAGGTCTCATATCCCAACTTTTCTCAAATTTATAAGAATACAAATTATTACCCAATTGATAAACGGTCAAAGGATATGAAGAAGCAATTTTTCAATAAAGAAATCAAAACCATATAAAAATGCTCTAAATCACTATTGATTAGAAAAATGCAAATTAAAACAACATTAAGATATCATCTTACAACTATCAGACTGACTAAAATGATAGAAAAGCAAATGTTGGTGGGGATGTAGAAAAATTAGGACACTAACACACTGTTGGTGTAACTGTGAATTGATCCAATCATTTTGGAGAGCAATCTGGAATTATGCCCAAAAGAGTTATAAAACTGTGTATACCCTTTGACCCAGCAACACCACTATTAGGTCTGTTTCCCAAAGTGATTTCTAAAATAGCAGCTCTCTTTGGGGTGGCAAAGAGCTGGAAATTGAGGGGAATGGCTAAACAAGCTGTGGTATATGATTGTGATGGAATACTACTGTGCTATAAGAAATGATGAACTGGTTGATTTTAGAGAAACATGGAATGATTTGCATGAAATAATGAAGAGTGAAATGAACAGAAGCAAGAGAATATTTTATACAGCAACAACAATATTGTTCTAAGAACAACTTTGACTGTCATTTTGAGTATTATAAATACTCATATCAGCTACAAAGAACTTATGAAGGAAGATGTTATCCACATCTAGGGAAAGAACTGATAACTAGAAATATACATAGTATGGTTACACATATATCTGTGTGTACATATATACGTACACATATATTTGTGTCAAATGGTAACTTTCTCTTGGGCAGGGTCAGGAGGGAGGGAGAAAAAAGTTAAAAGTACACAGCAGAGAACAAAAGAAATCTTAGAAGGAAGCACAGAAAAACAACGTTGCTTTGAAAACCATGCCTAGTATTTATTACATAGGTTTTGGAAAAAAAAGTAAACAGAATGAAATGGAAATTCATGGTTTTATATTGAATTGTCTTTTGATGTTGTGCTGTGCACATGGAAATTTTTTAGTCTTTTTGTATTCAAGTTCAAAATGAATAAAAATAAAGATAAATACATAAATAAAAAGAATTAAGGCATTATTGTAAATTTTTCTGTAGTATAAATTTTTCTATAGTAAATTCACAACATGAGAAGGAAGCACTTGACTTTAAATGACCTTTTATCATGTATAATTGAAGATTCTTGTCAGCTATTTTTAGAAGAAATGCACAAGATAATTTAGCATATGGAATGGGCCCTGGAGATCAACTTGTGTGTAAAACGGTATTTTACAGATGAAGAAATGGAGGTCCAAAGAAGTCACTACACACAAGAGATGGACAAAAGGTTCTCCTACTTGGGAATTCTTCATTGATAACCAGCCTTGCAGAGTTATAACTAGGATAACGATTGAGGCTCTTCCTCAAGCTACTAAAATTTAAAGGGGTCTGCAAAAATTTGTATTCCTTCAGCTGGTGGAAATACCTGTCACATAGATAGCCTACATCTGGAGGATATGCTTCCTTCTCCTAATGATCCTTCAGCCTGCCTTCCCTATACCCTGTGACCCTTTGTTGGCCCCATTCCACAGCCCCTACATCTGTGATATGACTGCTGTCAACTACTCGCCTGGTCCTGGGCATAGGCCATACAACCCACTACTGGCACATCCCTGAGGTTAAAGTGGACAACCACCACCATGCTCCCTGCCTGTTGCCCCTTTTTACTTCCTCCTCCTAAAGATTGGGTGGTCTTGAAATTATTGGTGAAGCTTCAGCAGGGATAGATTCTTTAGGAGCAGGGTTCTCTCTCCCTTGGTCTAAATGCAACTATATGCATTTAACTAAATGCAGCAATAATGGCTACCTTTCCAACCTGTCTTGCAATATGGATCAAGGAGTTTAGCATGTGTGTAAAGGGCTTGCAAAAAAGCAACCTGAGGTACAATAAAATCCTTAGACCCAGATCAACCTTAATAATTCTCTTAGCAGAAACCTTTCAATTACAAAAGTCTCTCCCCTTCTCTCTAGTCCCAAGCACTAAAAGTACAAGGTACTTCCAGTGCCAGAGGACACAAAAAGTCCGTGTCCTCAACAAGTGCCAGACCCACATTACACATTCTATCCAAGGAGACAACATGTGCATAAATATGTATATGTTAAATAAATATAAGGCGAATTAAAAAAAAAAAAAGAGCAGTAGCAGCTGGAAGATCAAGAAAGTCTTGATAAAGAAGATGGTACTGGTCATCAAGAACAGGTCATGATAGACTCACTGCATTTCCCCTTTGGATATAGATACTAGATATCAGAAGGATGTTGTATGCAAAGCATGTGACAAGATCTTTCTTGCTATCTTTGCAGTCCAAATGTGAACTAAATGACAGTCAATTATTGGAAACATTGTCTCTCTGCAACCTTCGCTACTTTAGTTCTTCCCTCTGGGTCCAGACAGAAAAAGATGAACATTTCTAGAGTATTGTCCTTTAAAGATAGCTTCTCTGCCTCTCCCCCTCCAAGTCTTCTTTTCCCAGACTAAAGATCCCCAGTTTTTCCAATGGATTATAGGCCCATACATTAAAAGCTAAAAGAGACCTGAGAGGCCATATATTCCAATCCGCTTATCTCACATGTAAGGAAACTGAGGCCCAGAGAGGTTAACTGATATACCTAAAATGATACAGATATTAACTAAGGCAAGCTTTCAACTTAGATGCTCTGACTTCACAGACAGTCTTCTTTCCATCACTATTCTAGCCTCACTCATCTGGATATGATGTCAATGTCACTATTGTTACCCACTCTCTCCTTATATAACTCCTCCTTCTCCCCAATAAAAGCCTCTTGTAACAAATAAATACTCTTAAACAAAACAAATTTAGTGGGAAGTATGCTTCATTATCAGTCTCCTGAAGTCATGACTGGTCATTGTACTTAAGCCTTTAAAATTTGTTTTCCTTACATCTTTGTAATCATTGTTTAAAATGTTCTCTAAGCTCTGCTCACTTCACTCTCCATCAATCATATACGTCTTCTTAGGCATGCAACAGCTACTTAATAAATGTTTATTGACTTATGTTAACTAAGTTTCTCTGAATCTATACATTTTATCATTTCTTATATAACAATAGAATTTAATTTAATTCATATGCAATAATTTGATCATCTATGCCCCAATTTAATTCTGATACCTATTCACATGTAATTTGTATGAGTTATGCCTGGAAAGGTATGAGGTGATGTTTGGAAACAATTATATACTATAATATGATATATAATATAGAAGGAGTTGGAATGGAAGTCTGGAGATAGAATTCTAATTCTAGCTTTACCAACATACTAGTTGTATGACCTTAGGAACATCACTTAATCTCTCTGGTTCTTACTTCTGTAATGGAGGTTATGGCTCGTGTGCCTCCTTGAGCCAAACAGAATAAGTCTAATCCTTCTACTACATGAAAGCCTTATAAATGCTTGAACATAGTTATAACATCTGCTGCCCCTCTTCTCACGCTCCCCAAATCTTTTCTTCAGGCTGAAAAAAAAAAAGATCTCAATTCCTAAGACATGAAATTGAGACTCTTCCCCAGCCCAACTGCCCTCTTCTGGATCTTCTATGGCCTGTTAATATCTTTTTAAACTGATGCCCAGAACTGAAAACAGCACTCCAGATGATGTCTTGTGAATGCAGTATATCAAACAATTACCACTTTTCGTATACTTGAATGAGATACATAGTATCTTAGCTATGTATCTGCAATTGCAGCTCAACAAAGATTTTAGTTTGGGGAAATAGCACATCACACTGCTGATGCATATTGACTAGGCAATCCACTTAAAAAATGCTATATTTTTTACTTGAATACTATGTTTACCCTAAATATTGAATTTTTGGTAAGAAAAATATATTTATGTATAAATTTTTAAAGATTGAAGAACACATACAATTACAATCTGGATAGTTTTAAAAGTAATTATTGGATATATTTTGTTTGGATAGAAATAGACTTCTTATTAAATAACATTTGTATTTTACCTAAATTGTCATTTATGCATTTATGATCAATCTTTCAACTTGGGAAAAGGCAATCATATTAAACCAAGAAAAAGATCCCTGTAGCTTTGATTTGTTGAAAAATTACAGCTCTTTCAGAGGGAAAATGGTGGATTTCATATTTTCATTGTCTAGAAAGAACTTACATATTTCATATTAGAGCTATGGACAAAGCTGTGCTTTTTTAAAAGACTGTGTACACTTTATGCTGCTTTCTTTCATGATCTCATAACTTTTAAAAAACATAAAACTTAAAATCAAATATTACACTTGTCATATTTTGTGGGTTTTATCTAAGAAAAAATTTATTTTCTGAAACATAATCTTTTGCCAATACACCATAATTAGAAACTTTCCTAAAGTACTTTAATGGAATTGAATGGAAAGGAAAATGACACTATTTAAAAACAGTTATTATCTATGTTGTGCCCACAAAAGTATATCTGTGATATGGCTTTCTCCTGCCCCCAAATCCTTAGTGTTATTTTCTTTCATCTTCTTTCTACTTGTCATGTCACCTCTGACATCTATCACAGCTTTAATGAGAGGACAGAGAAGAACTTCGCTCCAAACTTCTTAAGAGTGGCCTAACAAGCACAGCAAAGCAAATTAGTCACATGACACAGTATTGCTCCTGATTTCCATCATAGCTTTAAAGGTTCAAGAGGCACGTAGTATTCCTGTAATTTATGTATAGCAGGATACTCTCTTCCCTTCTATCTACCTCTTGCAACCTGTCTTTTGCTTCCCACATAAAGCTTCCAGATGGTGAGGATAGAGAATACCCACTGGATTCTTCTTCTCATAGTACTTTTACTCATTCCCACAATGAAAATTATTTCAATACTCTCCTTCATAACAATCATAAGTAACATTTATGTAATACTTACTGCTTGTTTGCAAAATATATTTCATTTTATCTTCAAAAAACCGTGTGAATGAGATACATAGTATCTTTGATCTACACAACAATCCTGTTGTACAATGCGTTCTGTGAGATAGATGCTATTAATTTTCCTATTTTACAGAGAAAATGGAGGTTGAGACACTAAGACTATAGTACTCATTAATATATGTAAAAATATTGAAACAGTATGGGCAAAGAGGTTACAACAATATATTCAAAAGATTATTCACCATGATTAAGTTGTATTTAGGGATGGTTCAATATCAGGAAAATAAAAATAATTGTTGTTGTTGTTCAGTCATTTCAACTGTGTCTGACTCTTCATGACCTCATTTGGGGTTTTTTTGGCAAAGATACTAGAGTGGTTTGCCATTTCCTTTTCTACCTCATTTTACATATGAGGAAACTGAGGCAAACAGGGTTAAGTGACTTGCCCAGGGCCACATAGCTAGAAATTGTCTGAGACCATATTTGAACTCAGGAAAATAAATCTTCCTGACTCCAGGTCCAGCACTCTATCCACTATACTACCTAGCTGCCCATAAAAATAATAGACTATATTAATAACAAAAATGAAAACTACATGATTGAATTAAGAGATGAAAAAAATGAATGGCCTTCATGTATGCAAAAACACGAAAAAGGATAGGAATAAATGAAACTTTCCTTATTCTAATGAACAGTAAGTATAAAAGACCAAGAACTAGTATTAATTTAATGAAAACATCACTCAATTAACAAGTATTTATTAAGCACCTACTACATGCTAAACCACGCTACCTACACCAGGCTAAGATCAGGAGATAGAAGAACAAAGACTCAAACAACCCCTACTTAAAAGAAATGTTTGCTTCTAATAGAAACACTTTGTAGCAGGATCAGGGACAAAGCAAGGAAGTCCATCACCACTGAAATTATTTCATGCAGTTCTAGTGATTTCAGTTGTATAGACACTCCCTCCATCAAGGCAGACTAGCAATATGGAGCTTATATGGCCAAAAAGAATTAATACTAAATGGCCAGTAATTTTATTCAGATATCTGAATCAATGATAGGATAATAGACTCTCCATTTTTTTTTTAGGCAATCTAACTTTCCTTTGGAATAAACTGTCCTGCTACGAGATCAATAACTCGTGTTTTTGAGTAATTCTCTATAATCTAGAGATACATGAGAATGAAAAGCTATTTGATTAAATCAGATACAATTTTAATCAAAATAGTCATTGAGTTATTTAAGTTATATTCATTTCTTCCCCAACCCAGGAAATCAGAAAAAAATTAAGGGAAATAGAAAATTGATCCTAGTTGATTTTAATAGGAAATTTTAAAGCTCTTTGTGTACTAAAGAGAAGCACATACCTTTGTGGAATATAGAACATATTCTGAGGTGGGGGTTTATAGAGGACTCCTTCATACACAGGCCAAAGCCCACTTAAAATCCTGAAGAGAGAACTTTTCCCACAACCATTGGGACCAGTTATCAGAAGATGCATTCCTTCTTGTACCTAAAATAATTGAAAATGATAAACTGCAATTTAAACCTACGAGTGTATTAGGAGATTTCTAAATACGTATTTCTTTCAAAACATTTAGTGCCATATCAAGTGTGTCATTCATTCAAAAATATTTAAAACCATGTGGTCTGGGAGTAATGGGTGGAAGTTACACAGAGGAAAACAGGTTTGATAAAAGGAAAAACTCTTGAACAATCAGAGCTGTACAAAAGTGGAATGGACTGCCTGAGGAGGTAGTAAGCTCCCCTACAAGCAAAGGCAAGGAGATGACTTGTCAGGTATGTTGGAGAGAGCATTCTTATTCACACATGAGTTGGACTAGTTGGCCTCTAAAGGTCCCTTCCAATTCTGCGCAAGGCATTGTGGTAGACATTCTATCTGTATATACATAATAACCCTGGAAAGCCATGATCAAATAATCAAAAAACATTTATTAAATGCATACTGTCAAATGCACACGTCAGGCACTGTGCTAAGTGCTGGCACACAAAATATGTGCCATGAAACAAAGGAAAGCATTTATCATGGCTGACGATATTAAATGAGGTCTTCTACTAGGCTCTGAGAATCAAAGCACCTTGAAAAAAAATTCCAAAGAAAATGATAAGAATAAAAATAAGCCCTGATTCTGGCTCATCAAAATTTAAGGTAATTAATTAATAAGTATACTCCTTTCACATTTGAGATGGCTTGTACATATGGAGAGATAATTACTTGGAAAATAATAAATATTAAAAATAAGTTACTATTGTTTTTTTACTGGACTTATGATTTCACTGGTGTATATCCTGGTTAGGAAATTCTATCTAGAAATGCAGATCAACAAAGTGAGGTCTCCTGGGATACCTAGGGGTTAAGTGACTGAGACAGGACTTTAACATAGATCTTCATGACTCATAGGTTGGCTGTCTAATCCGCTATACCATGCTGCCAGTCTGGCTAAAAACATTTTTAAAATAATTATAACAATTTTATATTTTTATATTACATAAAAATATATTTATACTTTATATTATATTTCATGTAATATAGAAATAAATTACATGTAATATATTTGATTATATAAATATAAAAATTTATGTTATACATAAAATATAAATTGTATTTTAAATCATATCAATTGACAACTTTCATTTGAAAGCCAGTGACAGTTATTTCAATTTTCTCAAGAACAATCTGTTCTCCATTCCTAGAATTTTCTACCCCTTCACCCATACCTCTTGGTCTCCTTGCTTCCCTCCAAGACCATTAAAATTCCAACTTCTGCAGGAGACCTTTCCGAATCCCAGCTGTTAATACCTTTCCCTTTCAGATTATCTGCTACCTACTCTCTACATACAAGGCAGCTAGGTGGCGGCTAGAGTCAGGAAAACATCATTGGGTGACCCTCGATAAGTTGCTTAAACCTGTTTGCCTCAATTTTCTCATCTGTAAAATGAGCCAAGAAAATGGCAAACCACACTATTGTCTTTGCCACCCTCAAGTGGGGTCACAAAGAGTTGGAAATGACTAAACAACACTCTATATATATCTTGTATGCATCTAGCTATTTACATGTTGTTTCCTCCATTAGAATATATATTCATTGAAGGCAGGGGCTTTGCCTTTCTTTTTTATCCCCATCACTTAGCACAATGCTTGGTCCATAGTACATGCTTGATAAATGTTGTCTAACTATCTAATTTCATGAGTATAGAGAACTACTTGCAAAGGAAACTCCATCTACCAAAGTAGGTCAGCACTATCTCTACAGCTTAAAAGAGTTGCCTAGAACATTGAGTATTCTGAAGATATGTCTCCATTTTTCTAATTGTTAAGAATTTTTTTTCTTATATCAAAGCTGAATCTCCATTTATCTCCATGGTTCCTGTATATTCCTCCAAATATTAATGATTTGCCTTTATATAACAGATTAGAGACACCTTGAATTTCTAAGGCTCTGTCTATCTAATCAGAAGATATATTCTTTCTTGTACCTAAAATAGTATGAAAATTATAAACTGCAAACTTTTTAATACTATGAATTATATGTATGTATGTGTTTATATCTTTACATGCTCAACAAGAAATCCCATGTTGTTCAAACCATAGTTTGCTTTCAAATTAAAATTTAATCAATTCATTTTTATCAATGACTACAGTTCTTTAAGAGATCAAGAAGCCTTCTCTTTGAAGCAGAAAAAGCAAGTTTTAAATTATAGTACTACAAGTGATGATGATAATAATAATAGCATTTATATAATATTTTAATGCTTTCAAAGCACACCAAAATATTATTTCATTTTAACCTTAAATTTTATAGATGAAGAAACTGAAGCAGACAGAGGTTTAGTATCTTGCTCGGGGTTACATAGCTAGTAAATATTTGAGGCCAGATTTGCACTACGGTATATCTGACTTCATGTCTACTACTCTACCCACCGTGACATCTAGTTACTTCATATATAGTACTGAAGGTAGGACATATTTTTGCAGCCTCATACAAAAAACTAGTTTCCACTGGCATAGTGCAGTACTTCTTGAAATTATTAGACCCTCTGAAGAATAAGATATGGGAGCACTACTGAAACTTTGTATTCCTATTAAGGTCTTACAATCCACCATATAAAAAATGAATGTTATATATGAAAAGAATATGAAAAAGTATGCAAGGAATAAACCCACAGTATTTCTCTCTCTCTAAATAATTGGGCTTAGTGTAGCTATATTGGGCAAATGTACCCAATTTTCAAATACATTAACCCATAAGTTATATAGCACTATATTAGGCAACTGCAAATATAATAACAAACATAGTGCATCACAAGTTTTATATCCAGAATCAGTTTTGGAGGTCATTTGGTCTGATCCCTTCATTTTACAGGTGAATAAAATTAAACTGAGAGAGGTTAATTAACTTGTCCAAGAACATGTAATATGGATAATAAAATAATACACACGGCCCCAATTAGAGGTTTACAAAGTGAGTTAAATAATACTTACTATTATCCTGATTTTGCAAATAAGGAAACTGAGGATGACAGAGGTTAAGTGACTATCCCAAGGCCACATAAAGTTTCAAAGCCAGTGCTCAAACACAAGTTCCTCTTTAGACTCTGATTCTGGGACTCTCAATACAAAAGGTAGCTAATTGCCAAAGCAGCATTCAAACCCAGGTCCTCTGATTTCATATCCATAGTCCTTTCTACTCCATCAGCTGAGGTTGGCTTTTTATCTAAGAAAACTAAAGTCATGTTTACATGTCACTGATTTTAATTGCTCTTAGTGAATTGTGATTACAGATTTTTTTAAAGTATAACCAAACTGAAGTTTATTTCATAGCAAAGACTTAAAAGAGTATAAGGGAAAGGATATAACCTTCAATTCTTCTTTGTGTACTCACACAAAGAATAGCTAGAGGCAGCAAGAGAATATAATGGGCCGAACATCGGACTTGGAAGTCAGGAAGACACAAGTTAAAATCTTGCCTCGCACACTTACTTGCTGTGTGACTGCAGCAAGACTGCAGCCTTAGTTTCTTTAACTGTAAAATGGAGATAATAATAGCTATGCTATTATTCTGCTATTATATATATACATATATATACATATACACACACATATACATGTATACATACATATAGATGTAGAATATCTACATATGTTTTATATATAGAATATCGATATATATGTTCTGAAGTGAGATTCATATGTACATATACATACATTATATATATATGTTCTTCTTAAATGAGATGTCATATATACATATACATTTGTATACAAATCTTAAATGCTACGTAAACATTAGCTATTATTAGTAGAGAGAATGAAGTCAGATTGTATGTGTTAGGTATTCATATTTCCTAAATAGTCCCTGCCCTTGCTGAAGGCCCTCACTGTGAGCTCTATCTCATTGCAGAGTACTGCAATGAATACAGTCATCAATCAGCACTATCCTAGCATTTATTAAGTTACCTCTTCTGTGTATGAGGTACTGTGCAAAGAGTAAGGAATGCAAAGAAAGACAAAAAAAAAGTCTCTCCTCTCAAGGAGCTCGTGGTCTACTGACAATACACAAACAACTATCTACAAACAAGACATTTATAGAATAAATGTACATACAGGAAAATTTTGGGGCAATTTCAGAGGGAAGGAACTAAGAATAAGGGGGAATTTTCTGACATCTTTTACTAAGAAAACTCAGAATTTAAATTTGTGTCACTCTGGGTTATTTTTTAAAATCAGATAAATGAGGAGGAATTCAAGAACCTTGTTAATTTTAATAAATAGAAACATCAATAGTTTATCCTGGTTTACCAGATCTGAAAAGAAATAGGGTATGAAGGATAGAAAGATTATAAGTAGTTAAACTAACGGTAAATAATTAAAATATACTCTATTTACCAGAGGCTACTCTGTAGCAGACAGATACAAGGCCTCAGAGTTAAGAAAAATTTGGTTTAAGTCCTACTTCCGAGTCCTGGCTCTGTGACCCTGGACAAGTCTTAATGCTTCAAGTAATTCTTAAGACTATAAATTGCAGAGCATGAACTGCTAAGTCTTCATTAATTCCCTATTCCAATGAAATCAAAGGCATGATTTTTTTTAAGTATACAACTTTACAGTATACAACTTAAATAATGTGAAGATTATTATGTTTCCTTAATATATTTCATACTCAGACCTTATCCTCAAATCACTATCTAAAACCTAATCATAGGCCCATATAAAGGTAGCACTGAATATAAGGCAACTCCCCATATTTCACACTACAAAAAATAAAGATATACAACTTCCAAAGTTGTAGGAGGAATATATAATTTCCATTAAATTGACTAACTTTGCTTATCTTTCTTTTGAGTACTTCCATTTCTTCCCTTTGCTGCTTTCTAGCCCCAGATGTACTTCTTGTCAGTATTTAGAATATAGAAATCAGTACATTTATCTTTGTTTGCATTTCTGTTGTCAATTCTAGTCATTTTTAAAATTTGAATTAAATTCATCTGCCTTCACTAATGTAATTAATCAGGTTATTACAACACTAGAATTCCATATATTTTTACTTTTAAATTATTTCAAAACAGTCTGTCAAATACTTTTATATGATTTAACAACAAAGACCTAAAATCTTAAATTAATAATCTTTTTATAAGATTATGAGAAGTATAGAGCAATTTCAACTTTCTGATCTTCTGATTAGTCTTTTCTGATATTAGTCACTATTATATAAAGTGGTAATCACGTTATATTTTAGGATAAAACTTGTAAATGAAAACTACTAGCATATTTCAGCCATGATGACATTATAATGCAGGCTCATATTTTAGAGTAATTCACACAGGAAAATGGAATAAATAACATTTTATGTTCAAATATTCATTTTTAAGGAAATGTCCTATTGCTCCTGTCTCCTGATTTGACTTTCAATCTAAAAATACAGGATTGGAGAAATTGCATTTATCTGCTCCTATGTATAATTGAGCCACTACCTTTTTCATTTCCCCTCCTTTACATCTGTTTCTTCAAACAATTAACAGAAGGTACATGAATTCTGAGATGGTTTGTAGTGTGATTTCAAGTTACAAGATTCTTGAATATCATCTTACTTTGAAGTTTAGCCTGGAAACCACCACTTCTCCAGCTGGTGTTATAATAGGAACATTTTCACAAATAATTCCATGATCAACATCGATAACTTTTCCTATAAGTTAAAGAAAATTAAAAAGTTTGAAAAGCATCACCTTGATCAACCAATTTGATATATAAATAATAATATATAGTATCTTTGTAAAAATCAGTTAATGTCAAAAAAGAATTCCTGAAGTCACAAAAGCAATTATCAAAGGTCAATATCTGGAGCTAGGTCAAGTGTGAATTTAGACATTTTGGCAAATATGGTCATACAGATTATTCAAGTAAGTTGTTTATAATTTTTAAAATTTATTTAAAATTTAAAAGGAATAGTTTTTTAAGTAGACTTTATTATATCTGTTATATTATTTTACCTAAATTTTTTTTTCTTCTGTTGTTTTTCTTCTGGACAACAATACTACATAAAAGAGTAATATTAAAGGTTTTTTTTAATCATGTAATGAAAAATGTAGAAATAAGAAAACTGAACAATTGAAATAAAGATCATTATGTGAAAGTACACATTCAAACTACTTTATTTTGAAAAACAACTGTACCTTGGGTAAAAAGCATGACAACAAGTAGCTAGGTGGCAGCGTGGATAGTGCTGGGCCTGGACTCAGGAAGATTCGTCTTCTTGAGTTCAAATCTGGCCTCAGACATTTACTGTGTATGACCCTGGGAAAGTTACTTAACCCTGTTTGACAGTTTCCTCATCTGTAAAATAAGCTAGAGAAGGAAATGTCAAGCCACTCCAGTATCTTTGCCAAGAAAACCCAAAATGGGGTCATGAAGAGTCAGACACGACTGAAATGACTGAACAAAAACTATGCAACAAACATAACAGATATCTTTAAGTTAAAATATCACGACATTAGTGCTAAGCCACCAGGAAATATGAATTTAAATTTTAAACAACTCTTTCTGTCACTTGTGTAGTTCACAAAGATGTCTCTGATAATTTTGCAACAGGTCAAAGAACAATAATACAGATATTTTACTGGGCACGGTTCCTGAAATTTTAACATTAGACTGAACAATAGCTGATTTAAAGATCAGCTATTTCAACAACTATTAATTTTGGAAAGGTGAATTTATTATATCTGGTTAAAGGCCCTGGTATAAGTATGGTATAAGAAACATTTTTGATAAATAATGAAATATTTTAATATAAAGAAATGTTTAAAATTTTATTTAGTACCTTTGATTTCTAAGGTGTCACTGAAAGATAATTCTATTTTATCTCCAATCCTGGTAGGGTTTTCAGTCTCTTGAATAGCAGTTCTCTTATAAATTCCTTTGTTTACTTCTTCAAAGACCCAAAACATATTGTACACTCGAGCAGTATAACCTGCTAATTCAGTGATCTAAGAAATAAAACATTTGTTAATATTACACTCTTAAGAAAATACTAAATAACTTTTCCATTCAGTGTCAAACCTTTGAAAACTTATTTAATAACGATATACATACACATTGTTATCACAATTCTCATCATAGTTAAATAAGACTAATAAACATACAAAGTACACAAAAAAGACAAGATACTAAAATAAGTTTAAGTGAATATATTCAAAATAATAAAATATTTTAAATGTAAGGATTTTAAATTAAGCAAAAAGCTTTCAGAATATTGACAGTGTTTCAAGGTCTTTCTCTGGGATTGGTTCTTTCTTAGCTCTAATTGGCCTTTATAGGAAGAAATTCCTTTGACTACAACATCTCATTAATTTAAAACTAGTATAAAGCAGAAACATTAATAAATGAAAAAATGAGTCTTTCCTTTCTTCGTTTTTTTATTTTCAGAAAGACATTTGTTTTTATTATGAAATGAATACCAATTTATCTAATGGCAGATTGCTCCAAACAGGAGCATGAGAATTGCTCAGTTTTGAAAGGACAATAGCAACAGTGATAAGAAAGAAGAAAAGATCACCTTACATATGATATTGATAAAGGTCCTGTAAGAAATCAACACAGGCCTTTTATATCTAGAGGCTCATCAGGCAACCACTAACCAACATGGATCAAGACCTCTTGCTTCTGAGACCCCAGGTTCTGGAGAAATTTGCTGTGTTAACCTAATAGCTTTAATACTTGAAGTTTTGGACTTTATCTTGTGCACACAGACTAAAAATTTCATTCTTGCCTTACTATTATACTTAGTTTTAGTAAGGATGCTTGTGAAGCAAAGTTAATTTGCCAAAATAGTATACTCAGTCAACCAGTAGTATTAGCTAAAGCAAACTTTTACTCCTGCCTTTCTAGTGTTTAATAATTTATAAACCTCACTAACAACCCTAAACTTTTATAACCTTTAGCTAATACTACTGGTTGACTGAGTATACTATTTTGGCAAATTAACTTTGCTTCACAAGCATCCTTACTAAAATTTTCTTGTGTTGTAAAATTAGTGTTAAGTAGGAAAGACTGGCTTGTAGAGAACAGTGCTTAAAGTATGTGCAAAGGTTTCAGTCTGAGACAAAATGGAAGCTTGGGAGGATCTGAGTGGCTGGTACTATGTGATAATGGATGTAGAATTCAGAACTGTTGACTCAGAGTTGTTAAGCCAGAACTTTAATGAAGATACAAAAAGAGTCACCATCTTTGTCATTATTCTTTTCCTTTGTGGCTATGAGAAGACAAAACTACCCAAAAGCTAGATAGGGGAGGGGTGGCAGCCCTGTTTCCCACCTGACAATAGCAGCTGAGAATGCATGGTTGCCTCTGTCTCTGTTCATTCTGTCCTGATCTTAGGCAAATGAGTATTACAAGATGAGCGAGCTTTAAAAATCTAGATGTTCATCAGAGGTCCCACTGAATTCCAGAGCTGAATGGTATAAGTAGCACTGGCCACCAGAATAGTAGCTGATGGCAGTGGAAAGAACTGCAGACAAATGCATAAAGACAGTCACCCAAGGTCAGCACCAGCTTCAAGGAGCATGATCCTTCAGGGCAGAAAGAAAAGCTGGCACTATACTCAAGAAATGTCACCCTTCATTTTCCATCAGCAGCTCTGCTTGGTTTAGACTAAAGGGAACATCATATTAACCAAACTGCCTGCCCTCACCCCTGCCTTTCATTTTGCTTTCGTGTGTGGTCTTCCCCCAATTAGGATGTAAACTCCTTAAGGTAAGAGACTTTTTTTCTTATTTGCATCCTCAGAGCTTGGCACAGTGCAAGACACATAGTAGGCACTTAAATGTTTATTGAATTAAATTTAGTGTACATAAAGTCAACATCAGCAAGGAGAATGATCCTTCATGGCAGAAAGAAAAGCGGACACCATATACAAGAAATGCACTGATTCTCTGACACACATCTAAGTGAAACCTCATAAGGATTCCTTTAAGAGAGAAAAGGGGCATTCTAGGAAGATGTTGGAGTAGGTCAGAAATTTCCAGGCTCTCCAGATTTCCTCCACAAACAGACAGAAAATTACATGAAATGAACATAGAGCAACAAAAGTAAAGGGGTAAAGCAATTGTCCTCCTAAGACATCTTGAGAGGACCTCAGAGAAGACTTTAGGGGTGGAGGTTTGGCCTGAGTGAGGTGTAAACACCTCCAGGCTGACTCTACTAATCAACAAACAAGACCCCTAGAGAAGCAGACTAGGCCTTAAGAAATTTCACCTCAACTTTCATATCATTCATGGCCTCAATAAATTTCACCTCAGGAACTTTCACCTCACAGCCTCAGAAACTTTCACCTCACCAACTTTTGCCTCACAAACTTTCATCTAAAGAACAGCAGAGGGCTGAGTGAGGGAAGATTGTTGTTTCCAGAATTCAGGCCTAGAAGTGCTAACCAGACCGCAGTCATAAGAACATTTTTGGGACAGCATGCCTGGGGCATAGGGGAGGAAGAGAGGAGTCTCTGAGATTGAGACCCCAGACAGAATTCAGAAAACAACAGTAAGAAGGACTTCAGGCCTAAAGCAACATTACCCACAACTTGGGACTAAAACTTGATAATAATAATATTAAGCTGCTAAAAATAAAATAAGACAAATTAAAAATAAAATTGAATAATCAAAGGAAAATGCACCTGACCATGGATAGCTACTTTGGTATAAAAGAAGATCTGGGTTCATATTCAGAGGAAGATAGTGAGTTTAAAAAAGCCACTTCTACTCTAAAGAGTATGTCAAATGGTCACAACCCCAAAAAGAAATCTTGGAACAACTTAAAAAGCAATTCAAAAATTAAATAAGAGAGAATGAGGAAAAATTCAGAAAGAAATAAAAGCAATTCAAGAAATTTATGAAAAGAAAGTTAACCAATTAGAAAAAGATACAAAATCATAACGAAGAAAATAAAAAGGAATTCAAAAGTCAAATAAGAACAAGGAAATTATGAAAAGAAAGTTAACCAATTAGAAAAGGATATACAAAATCTTAAAGAAGAAAATAACTTCTGGAAAAATATAATTGGGCAAATACACACAGAATGATGTTATAAGACAAGAAGATATAATAAAACTAGAAAAAATAGAAAAAAATCTGAAATATTTCATTGGAAAAACTAATTTGGAGAACAGATCAAGAAGAAACAATATAAGAACTGTTGGACTACCTGAAAGTTATGATCAAAAAAAGAATCTGGATACAATATTACAAAAAATTATTAAGGAAAATTGCCCTGAAGTTCTAGGACAAAAAGGTAAAGTAGAAATAGAAAGAATCTGCTGATTATAACCTGAAAGAGATTCTAAGAAGAAAATTTACAGGAATGTCATAGCCAAGTTTCAAAATTCCCAAATTAAAGAGAAAATATTGCAAGCAACAAGAAAAAAAATCAATTTAAATACTGTGGCTCTCAGCACGAGTACACTGCCAATAGATTTCCATATAGAGTAACAAATGTGCCAATAAGTGACTACCCTAATTGCATGCCTGCTTTCACTGTGCCCCTGTGACTGCTGTACAGTGAGTGATTGATTACTCTCCCATAGGGAGGAGTGAAAGCTGCTTGACTCCTACCAGGATTGCATTGTATATGGAATGATCATCTACATAAATTTTATATGGACATTAATTTTCCTTTTTATATGTTAGGTAAATATTTCTAAGAGTTATACAAATGGAATTATTATAATAAGTACTAATATATTTTTTCATGTTTCATTGCCTGAATAAAAATTGTTTATCACTGTTAAAAAAAAAACCACTGTGGAAAAACAATCAGGATTTCATAAGACCTAGCAGCTTCTATACTAAAAAATCATAGATCTTGGAACATTATCTCTCTAAGAGTAAATGAGCAGGGCTTACATTCAAGGATAATTTATTCAGCAAAGTCAAGTATAATGCTGAATGTGTGGTTGCGTGTGTGGTTTGTTCTTCATTCTCAAAGAGGACCACGACATTAAGGAGATAATGGCATGACTTGCAATTGACTTTGATTTGAGTGAGTGAGGGCTGCAAAGTTACCAGCCTCACTTTCTCCTCCAGAGCCATTTGGGTCCAGTGGCCAGATGTCTACCAGGATGACTGGAGATGGCCCAGTATGCAGTGGGAGACCTTGGCCCTTTAAAGCTAAGGTCTTTTCAGGTTCTAACTTTGAGTGAGGCAACGCCTATTGGAATCGCCCCTTTAATAATAAAAAAAAAAAATCAAACTGGGAGGGGAAGACCCTCAGGGTTGTTGGCCAAAAAAGAAACAGTTACTAGTTATGTTCACTCTGAGTCTGGAGGGCCCAAAAAATAACCACTGAGAGGTGCTAGGCCAGGGACCTACTATGGTTCAAACCAAGAGATCCAGAGTGAATTTTGTCTTTGAGAAAGAAATCTAGCCAGTACACAAAAAAATGGACATATGATGAACTGAAAGACTTTTAGGTATTTGAAACAAAATGACCAAATCTCAATGGAAAATTCAATATAAAAGATCTAGAAGAAACATGAAATTTAGTAATTATTAGTTATTATTACTAATAGAATTCTTAAAACTTATCATTACTAAGGTAGTTTGAAAGAAAGGTTGGGGCTGAGTTGTGTATGATGAGATAATTCTAAAAAACAAAATTGGGAAGGAAAAGGTTAAAAGGAGAAATTATCTCATGACAATGGGGCTTGAAAGGAAGAACTAACACAGAGGAAGCAGGTCAGGATAGAGGGTTGGCAATATTGGAACCTTACTTTCATGGGGTTGAAGAGGAAAGAACATATATTTGAAGAGGTTTAGAAGCTTTCTGAACTTCTAGAGAGGTGAGAAAACTGGGGGATAGGGTAGGAGAGGGACTTTTGGAAGGGTGGATAGATTGGAAAGGTAGAGTGAATAGATAATAATAGATAAAGGAGGGACTTTCAGAGGGATGGCTAAGGGGAGAAGATAAGGTAACATGGATAGGGTGAAAAGAGGCTGAGAAGGAAAACAGTAAGTAAAAACAACTGGGCATAGACCAGTATCTTACACTATTAACCAAAATAAAGTCAAAATGGATACATGACCTAAACACAAAGAGAGATTTTACAAGAAAATTAGAAGAACATGGAACATGTTATTTATCTGACTTATGGGTTGGCAAACAATTTATAAATAAACAAGAGACAGAGAGCAAAGTTGGGTGTAAAATGAATAATTCTGATTACGTGAAATTAAAAAGGTTTTGTACAAATAAAACAAATGTAGCCATGATCAGAAGGAAAGCAGAAAATTGGGGGAAAAATGTATAGACAGTTTATCAGATAAAGGTCTCATATCTAAAATAAAGAACTTTGTCACATCTATGTCATTTCCCAATTAATAAATGGTCAAATGATATAAATATGCAATTTTCCAATGAAGAAATAAAAACAATTTATAGTTATATAAAAAAATACTCTAAATCATTATTGATTAGAGAAATGCAAACTAAAACAACTTTAAGATATCATTTTATACCTACTAGATTGGCTAAAATGATAGAAGGGAAAAGTAACAAATGTAGGAGGGGACATGGAAAAATTGGGACACTAATTCATTGTTGGTGGAATTGTGAAATGATCTGGAATTATGCCCAAAGAGTTATAAAACTACCTATGCCCTTTGACCCAGAAATACCACTATATGGTCTATTTCTGAAGGTAATTAAAGAAAAAAGAAAAGAACTGATATGTTCTAAAATGTGGTGGCAAAGAAATGGAAATTGCAGGGATGTCCATTAATTGGGAAATGGCTAAACAAGTTATATGATTGCGATGAAATACTACTATGCCATAAAAATGATGAGCTCAATGATTTTAGAAAAACATGGAAAGATTTACATGAAATAAGGAAGAGCAAAATGAGCAGAACCAAGAGAATTGTATATAATAACAGCAATATTGTTTTAAGAACTATATGGCTCTATAAAGGACATTTGAAGAAAAATGCTGTCTACATCCAGAGGAAAAAACTGATAAATAGAAGTATGTATAGAATAAGTTTACATATATATATCTATTTGGGTCTAATGTTAGCCTTGGGAGGTGGTGAATTGGAGGGGAGGGAAGAAAAAAAGAAATTTACATGATAATTCTGTTGTATATTTGAAAGAAATAGCAAGTTGTACATAATACATTTGCAGTTTCATGTGCAATCATCTTTTTCTATTGTACTATGTTATGGAAATGCTGGTTTTATTCTAGAAATTAAAAATAAAAATTTTTAAAAGAGAGAAAAGGATCTCCAGGGCTAGATACATGTTATTTATACACAGACCTCACTACTATAATAGTTTGAGATTAAGTCAACTGTCCCCAGGGACTTTGTTTATACAATGGAAAAGTATACTTCCAATTTGGAGAGGATGTTTTGTAACAATTATTTTTGCCTTATTTTCATAGTAAACTCTCTTTATAAGAGCTAACAGATTTTGGCTGACTATTAAAGGGAAACATATTGGTGGAGGATCAGGGTCTAGAAACCCAAGATCAACAGCAAACTCTAGATTCCTGAGGGAAGAAGTAATTAACCACCCCTCTGAGGACTCCAAACTTTGGATGGGGGTACAGATTAGGGAAATACCCCCAGAGAAGCTATTACATTAGTATCAGGTTGGTTGTTGTCCTTCATAGTTGAAGAGGACCAAAATGACATCACTACATCAGGGTCAATGTATAGTGTGTCCAACTGTGGCTGCTTAGACCAATGCAAGCTTGAAAGATTCTACCTGACCTAAGTCAGGCACAAATACTCCATATGAACATTTGGAAAGAAGCTGTCTCTAAATTTGCCTATCTCATGTTTCTTTTGAGACACTGCATTTCTGCTTTGCTCATAGAGCACAGCATCTTCTTTGATGAGGGCATACCATGCTGGGCAGTCCTGTGCCAGTATATCCCATGTCATGCAACCAATTCCAAATGTCTTCAGAGAGATGTTAAGAGTGTCCTTGTATCACTTCTTCTGACCACCACATAAGCACATACTTTGTGTGAGTTTTCCATTAAAGTCTTTTAGACAAAGATATATTTGGCATGCAAACAATGTGGTCAGTCCATGAGAGTTGGGCTATCTGCAGTAGAGTTTGAATGCTTGTCAGTTCAGCTTGAGAAAAGACTGCAGTGTCCAGCACCTAATCTTGCCAGGTGACCTTCAGAATCTTCCTAAGACAATTCAAATGGAAGTAATTCAATTTCCTGGCATGGCGCTGGTAGAATATCCAGGTTTCACAGGCATACAACAATGAGGTCAGCACAATGGTTCCATAGACCTTCAGTAAGGTCTATTCTTATACTCTTCTCTCTCACACTTTCCTTCGGAGCCTCCCATACACTGAGTTAGCTCTAGCAATGCATGCATCAACCTCATTATCAATGTGTATATCCCTGGAAAGTATACTGCAAAGGTAAGTGAACTTTTCCACAGCATTCAAACTTTCTCCATTTGATGTAACTGATGGTTCCACATATGAAGGGTGTGGTGCTGATTGGAGGAGAGTGTGTTTTCTGGTGTCAATTGTTAGGCAAAAATTAGCACAAGTAGCAGAAAACTGATCCATACTTTGTTGCATCTCAGCTTCGGAAGCTGCACAATCATCCGCGAACAAAAATTATCAGATACACCAAAGGTACAATACCAACTTCCTTATGTGAAAAATTCAACTCCACGTTAGTTGGTAGATGAAACCAATAGTAGAAAGAGAAAGGGGCAGAGCTAAGATGATGGAGTAGCAGGAATAAGTAGTTGTTGAGCTCTCCACAAGCTCTTCCACAGAGATGTAGAAAATGTAATGATCACCAACTGGGAAATCTAAGAAAAGAAAATTCTCTATGAGTCGGTTTTTTTTTTTAACTTGAGTTGGCATACAGAAGTAGACAGAGGCATTAGGGAGAGAGTGTGTACAGAAATGACCACATAAAGCATTCCATCACAGGGACTGAAACAGGTCCAAGGCTATGCAGCTACATAAGAAGAGGTCCCAGATCCTGTATAGACCTTGTGCTTGATACAGGAATGAATGCCACTACACTGTTTCCTGTCACAGATCCAGGGCAGACTGACAAGCCCTGTGCTCAGGCATGGCATTCATGTGTTGAGAAGTGGTCATAAGCCCTACCTAGACTGTATACTGAGCAAGGAGCAAATTCAGAAGCAAACAGCATCAATACAGTCTCAGTTCCAGCCTCTAGCCTAATCTGAAGCTTGCAGAGTAATAAACAGGGAATGAATTTCAGATGAAAGGGAAGTCTGCAGCTCTGTAATTCTGAACCAACAGAGATTTCCACCTGGTTCATAGAAGCTAAGTCCTACAACAGTTCATTGGAACTCCATCTTGGGCAAACTCAAAGGTATATTGATCAAATCAAGGTTAGGAACTTCTAGAGCTCTCACTAGGAAGGTAATAATTAGACTTTCCCCTGGATTGAACCCTTTGAGAACACCGGAAGCTTGCAGGTCCACAGCCTGTGCTTTCCTTAAGATCTTGGAATAACATAACACTCAATACCTCAGGAAAGCAGTAGCAAGATCTCATAGTACAAGATCAGCTCAGATATTCCCTCCAAAGCCTGGCCTTAATATAAAATCTGAATTCAGGAAGTAGGTTGGAAGAATAAGGGGAAAAAAAAGAATTCCATTATGAAAAAGCTATTATAGTGGCAGGGATCCTCAAGACACAAACCCAGAAGAAAATGACTTCAAAATATTTACAAGCAAAGCTTCAAAGAAAAACACAGCTTGAGCACAAGTTCAAGTAGAATTCCTGGAAGAGATGAAGCTATAATTTTTTAAAGTTAAAAATATATATTTTTTTATAAATGAAATTACTGTCCTCAAGGGAAAAATAAAAGACAATTTTGGAAGAAAAGTTGGAAAAGGAATTAACAACTTGGTAGAAGAAGTACAAACCTTTATAGACTCCCTGAAAATTAGAATATACCAAATAAGAAATAGTGAAATCATGACATAACAATAAATGTTAAAAACAAAGTCAAAAAATTGAAAAATAGAAGAAAATATAAGGTATTTCATAACAAAAACTGACATGGAAAACAAATTTAGAAGAGGTAACTTCAGAATTGTTGAAATACTTGAAAGCAAAAAAGAAAACATACCATACTTCAAGAAATAAAAGAAACCTTCCCAGATCTCTTAGAACTAGAGAATAAAATGGAAACTGAAAGAACACATCAGTCATGAACTGAAAGAGACCTTCAAATGAAAATTTCTAGAAACAATACAGTCAAAATTCAAAGCTTCTAGGTCAAGGAAACAACACTGCAAGCAACCAAAAAGAAAAAAATTCAAGGACTAAGGAGTCACAGTCACAATCACACAAGATCAGCCATCACTTTGAAGAAACAGAGAGTTTGGAATATGACATTCCAGAAGGCAAAGGATAGAGGACTATAGTCAAGAGTAATTTACCCAGGAAAATTAAGTATAATTCTACTCAGGGGAGAAAATGGATCTTTAATGGTGTAAAGCATAGCGGATAAAAATACTAAAGATGAGTAAAATCTCTGAAATACAAATATAGGAGTCAAGAGAATCATAAAAAGGTAAATGTAAGCAAACAAGCATAACGGATTAAGCAATAACAAACTATTTACATTCGAATATGGGTAGATGACATATATATCTCTACAAAACCTTATCATCAGAGGCCACTGTGGAAGTCTTAATTAGACAAAGGGGTTGTTAGTAGTTTTGTTTTGCTTTGATAACCTTAAAAGAAGAATGGAAAGTAAGGGGAAAAGGAACACACTAGGAGTGGGGTAAGGAGAAGCAAGAGGAAGGACAGGGAAAATTATTTCACATCACCAAGGTGATACAAATGTAGTCTTGACACCTAAACCAGGGACAGCCAAAACTGAGAATGAAAATTCTAATATCTCTAATGGATATCAGTGCAAAAATTATAAATAAAATATTAGCAAGAAAACCATAGCAACATATTACAAAGATTATTCACTACAATTAGGATGAATTCAGACCACAAATGCAAGGATGTTTCAACATTAGCAAAACAAACAAACAATTGATTGTATTAATAACAAGAACAAAATCAGATTATACTAAGAGATAGAGAAAGCTTTTGACAAGATATAACACCCATTTCTATTAAAAATACTAAAATGCATAAGAATAAACAGAGATTTCTTTAATATATTTAGTATCTATCTAAAACCAAGAGCCAGCATTACTTGTGATGTACAAAAATAGAGCCCTTTCCAATAAGATCATGGGTAAATAAGTATGTTCTTTATCACTGATATTATTCAATATGAATAAAAATGCTATCTATAGCAATAAGACAAGAAATTTTTAGAATAAACACAAAGATGAAACAAAATTTTCACTTTTTTTACTTGGCACAATGGATAGAACACTAAATTAATGGAGGAACACCTAAGTTCAAATCTGACCTCAGACACTACCTATGTGACCCTGGACAAGCTACTTAACTCCATCTGCCTCAGTTTCCTTACCTGCAAAAAGAGGAAAATAATCATAACTACCTCACAGAGTTGTTGAAAGGATCAAATGACAATATATTTGCAAAGTGCTTAGCTGCCTGGCACATAGCATGTATTTAGTAACTGCTGATTTCCTTCTTTCCTTCCCTCTGTAGATTTACAGAATATAAAATAAACCTACATAAGTCATCAGCATGCCTGTATATTACCAACAAAATCCAGCAGAAAGAGATAAAGATAATCCATTTAAAAACAGTAAACAAAGTATAAAATACTTGAGTGTCTACCTGTCAAAATACACACAGGAATTATATGCTACAAAATATTCTTTGCACAAATAATGACAGATTAAATAACTGGAAAAATATTCATTGTTCATGGGTAGGTTGAGCCAATATATTAAAAATGACAATGCTTCCTAAATTAATTTACTTATGTTATGCCATAACAATTAAACTACCAAAGGATTACTCTATAGAGCTAGAAAAAAATAACAATAAAATTCATCTAGAGAAACAAAAGGCTAATAATCTCAAAATAAATGATGAAAAAGTTGAAAAGAAAGGGGGCTGAGCACTTATAAACCTCAAACTATACTATAAAGCAATAATCATCAGAACAGTTTGGTACTAGGTAAGAAATAGATTGATCAGTGGAACAGATTAGGTAAACAATATACAGAAGAAAACAAGCACAGTAGCCTGGTGTTTAATAAATCCAAAGATCCCAGATTGGAACAAAAATGATCTATTTAACAAAAATTGTTGGGAAAGCAGATTGGAAGATATTAGGTATTACTAACACCTCACATTGTCTACCAACATAAGCTCCAAATAGGTACATGATTTAGATATAAGGGTAACATACTAAACAAATTAAAGGACCAAGGAAGAAATAGTTAGGAAAAGAATTTATAACCAAGTAAGAGGTAGAAAGGATCTCTAATGGATTTGAGTGCAAAAATCATAAATAAAATATTAGCAAGGAAACCACAGTAACATATCACAAAGATTATTCACTACAATCAGGCTGAATTTAGATCTTATAGACCTTATAGAAGGTAAAATGGAAAATTTTGATTACATAAAATTTTAACATTTTGATAAATTTACAGGTAGGTAAATAAAACACAATCTTTGCAGCAAGTTTCTTTGAAAAATCCTAAATAAGGGGCAGCTAGGTGGCACAGTGGATAGAGCACTGGCCCTGGAGTCAGGAGGACCTGAGTTCAAATCTGGCCTCAGACACATAATACTCATTAGCTGTGTGACTCTGGGCAAGTCCCTTAACCCCAATTGCCTCACCAAAAAAAAAAAAAAAAAAGAAAAAGTCAAATTAGACTTTTTCAGATAAGATGGACATGGAACTGATTCAAAAATAAAATCCATTTCCAATTGATAAGTAGTCAGAGTATGAATAAACAATTTTCAAAGGAAGAAATCCAAGCTATCATGAAAAAGTGCTCTAACTCACTAATAATTAGAGAAATGCAAACTTAAGGTACATTTATGATTCATTTCTCACCCATCAGTTTGACAAAACAAAATGAAAAATATCAAATACTGGAGGGGGTAGAGAAAACCATTAATGCAGTGTTAGTGCAATTGTGAATTGGTCTAGACATTCTGGAAGAAAATTTGGAACTATACCCCCAAACCAATTGAACCGTCCACTCTCCTTGACCCAGAAATATCACTAGGTCAATACTACAAAGAGATTAAAGAAAGGGGAAAAGGACCTATATGTACGAAAATATTTATCACAGTTCTTTTAGTTTTGACAAAAAAACTGGAAACTAAGGTGATGCCCATCACTTTGGGGAATGACTAAGGTGATGGAATACTCTTGTACTTTCAGAAATGAAACCTGAGAAGGCTTATATGAACTGATGTAAACTAAAATAAGCAGAATTAGGAGAAAAGTTTATACAATACCAACAATAATATAAAAATAAACAACTTTCAAAGACTTGGAAACTCTGATCAAACAACCACAATTTCAGAGGACTTATGATACAACATGCTGTCCTCCTCCAGATAGAGAGGTGACGAGCTGAGTGCCACTGAGCTATTTTTAAGGCGTATTTTAAAAGAGTATTCCCACTTCTTGGAGATCTTCACGCAAAAGCTAGATAGTAACTTGTTTATGTTTTAGAGGGGCTTATTTTTCATCTATGGATTGGATTAGATAGTCACTGAGTTCCCTTCCAGTTCTTGAAAATCCTTTGACTGTGATCCTCTAGATGCTATTGTTGGTGGATGTTGCTGTGACAATTGCATCCAGTCCTAAAACATTAAGATGTTCCATGATTATTTGAGAATAGCCTAATAAGCCACATAGGAAAAATCAAATGCCTATCATCCAGATTATGATATGCAGGAGAATGAACTTGAGTTAGTACATTAATACATATATTTGGGACAAGCACTACTTACAGACAATGAGTTGAACCCTGAATTGAATAGGAAAAAGAGAAGAATGAATTGCATTTTAAAAATTGCATGGCGCATTAAATGATCTCAAGGTTCTCTCTAGTGCAAAGACCCATCTTTTCAATATGGATCTTTTCCTACTTATTCTTCATAGATGGAGAGTTTGGAATACCATAATTTGTGAAATTAGAGAAGTGAATGAAAAGATAATGGAGGGATGCATGGTGGCCACCGGTAAGCTGTTGCATATTTCTACTGGTGACATACATTAAAAAAGTGGCTTAAAAGATATTATTGAGAAAAAGTATAATTGGAAAAGAAAGTCACTAATATTAAATGAGTAAGAAGGGTTAACAGATGGACAGCCCAAAAACTACATTGGTTTATTCAATATGCAAAATGTAGGAAGGCCTTCAGCAGGGAATATCTGTTGCACAGAAGAAAAAAAAGATTTACATCTGTACCAAAGGATGGAGTACCAATTTCTATGAGATCTCAGACCCACTAATGTGTTAAAGTACAAAAACAACAGAAGCACAGGCGGAATGAAAGTCCATGGGGAGATGTTTGATTTTAGTGTAATAATTTCTATAATTGACTCTAATACTTCCATATGTCACAATTATTTTAAAGTACCTATGTCACAGGATTCTCAAAATTCATTAAAACAAAGTAATTACAATTCTCTTTAATTTAGAAAACAAATAGCATATATCATACCAGAAGCAGAAAGGAAAGAGGAATATGATGTACATGTTGAAGAATCAAGCAAATGATGAGTATCAACACTAAAAAGGCTGTAGTCACTAATGTGATTTTATTTTTTCTGCAATTTCTGCATTAGGATTCCCAAGTGAATATTACTGCTACTAATTTACTATTTGCATTTTATTTAATTTTCAAATACCCTTCTTTTAGTGTAGGCAGTAAATAATATACAGTACCTCTTTGTATGAAGACATGATCCTTTCAATGGCATCTGCTCCAGAGGCCAATAAATTTCGTGCAGTGGTAAAGGCTTCTGTACGTTCACTAACCATAGCTTGTTTCTGGTCATCCTCTAAATCTTAAAGAAAAATTAAGAACTGTTGTAGTTGCCAAGTGGCCTCTATCCCCATTTCTACACACATATTTTTAATCAATTCAATTCTAGCTAAAAAATCAATGTGTGTTAATTAAAATGTGTAAGTATTAAAGAAAGTTTTAAAGTAAATTATTTTGCTGGGTAGGGAGGGAAGAGGTCCAGACCTGTGATTTCATTTGATATAAGAACTTCCTCTACTGTACGCCCTGTCCCAAGTTACCCAGCCAGTATGTATCAGAGGCAAGACTTGAAACAGGTTTCCTTGACATCAAGGATGCCACACTATCCATTACTCCCTGTTGCCTCTCAAAAGTAATTCATATATTTTTGAAATTTCAATAAGACTATTTATTTGATATTGCCTTGTTTTTTATTTTCCTCCAAGAAAGGTAAAAATATTAAATAAAAAGTCCTTGCTGACCAGTATTATTATGTAGCTTATTTTTTTTTGTTTTAATTTAATTTTAAAGAAATTTCATCTGAACTATATTTGGGAAAGAAAAATATTTATATATTTTTAAACATCCTTTTGGAGTGGAAGCAGGATAACAAACCTCAGGAGCAGAATCTCAGGACTTTTTTCTGTTTAGGTAAAAGATCCTGAATATCAAATTCAGCTTTTGCTGCCCAAAGTAGAAGTATTAGAAATCCTCACATAAAACACAAGAGGCAGTGTCCAAGGATGTTCCCCCCCTGAGACTTAATTATTAAAATATACTACCTTCAGCCCTAACATTTTTGTCTTTTGGAAACAAGGTTCACCTCAAGATCCTCCATGGGGACTTTCCTGAGTCCTCTCCCCTCTCCTCCAATAGTTAATGCTTCTTCCTACCCTAAAATGACTATGTATTTACTCTGCATATATGTCTCTTTTACTTTTCTGTATTTATGTTGTTTTCCTCCAGTTAAATCTAAGCTTCTTGAAGAAAGGGACTATTTGATTCTCATCTTTCTATCCCCAGAACCTAACACAGTACTTGGCAAAAGTAAATGCTTAATAGTTGCTCATTGAATTGTTTAGTTGAATCTAATATCACCTCTCCAGACACTTTCTTTATCGGAAGAGGTCATGCTGTTTTATGAAAGAAAATAATTGAGATCCATGTGACCTATGCTATGTAATACTATTTATTCTTTCAAGAATATGTTATAGAAAACCCCATAGTACTTAATTATGCAGTACACAAGAATATGAACTATGCCGGAGTGTTAATATAATAGTAGCACAGAGGAAATAAGATCACTTCAGTTTGAGTGTGATCAGAGAAGAATTTACAAGGGAAGTGACATGTTATCTGGACTTTGAATAGATGGTATTTCTACATGTGGAGATCAGGCGCAAAGGGAAAGAAGGGCACTCCTAATGGAAGGAATTCTTTGCTTGTACAGGTATAGAGGTCAAGACGCAGGAGGCATGTTGTTCTGGAAACATGAAGTAGTTTATTTTGTCTGTGACATAGGGTTTATGTAACAGATAAGGCTGAAAGAGAAGCTTGGACCCAGAAACAATTAGACATAATAGAATAGTGTTTGATAAAGACATCACCTACTGGTATAAAAGGTCTCCCTAGTCAACAAAAACTGTTGGGAAAACTATGAAAGGGAATAGCAGAAATTAGGACTAAAACAAGATCTTAAACAATATATAACACCTTGTTACCAAAAAAAAAAAAAATAGCGTTATAAGCCTGGGGCAATATTCATGGCCCATCATTCCCTCCTTTATTTTAGACAAAAGTTTGAATGTAATGACAATAACTCTAAGCCTCCAGTTAGGAATATTCCTAACATTTAGACAGAGGTTAGGATCTTTGTTTAAATACTTAACTTCTGGTCTCATTGTAGTTAAGGAAGAATTCAGATTATCAGAAACATTTGGGTAATGAAACAGCAGATTATATTTTAGTGTCTGAGGACAGGCAGGCAGTGGGAGAAATTGGGGAAAGCACTCTTAGTACTGTTCTTCTGCTCTGAGATCTATATAGCTGACGGAACTCCTCAAGATTTCCCTTCTCTACTACAGCTCAATACTACCTTTTCCTTCTCCTTTCCCTGGGCTTTCAGTACATGCCTTACCTCTTTTCTTCCCACTCCACTTCGAAATTCTCTGTCTGGTTCTGAGATACCTCCTCCCTTTCATACAAATTCCTCAGGGTGTAATCAAGTCTCTCATGAAATAACTTTGATTCGAGGAGGTGTAGAGGCACCAATCAGACTCAGTTATGATTAATTCAACCAATAAGTGTTCTTTTGTTACAAAGTATTCTGGTCTGTGCCTAATTCAGGCTATCCACTGGTAGGATATTGAAACAAAATGAGACATTCAAAGGTCATTCAACAATTTTTTAAAAAGAGATTTACTTAGCTATAGCAGGAAGTATATTCAACAAGAATGGTTATTGAGGGCACCTCGAGTTGATTCAGCTGAGGAAAGCTCCTTTGCCTGAGTTACCCATTTTCAAGCACCTTTGGAGCATTTGGTGGCTGCTTTGTATTCACGTGCTGAGGAAGCAATATCAATAGTATGAGCCTTTATTCCTCTAAGCCAACCAACTCTCCAAAAAGGTCATACCTTTTAAGGAAAAAGCAACCTAAAAGTTGGAGGGGTTAGAATATCGCTCATACCACCAGTACTTTTAAGTGTTTGGGGAAAAAAAACAGAGATCCACCCTTACACTTATATCACAATAACATCCAAATGGATACTTAACCTAAATATAAAAAATTATAAGCAAATTAAAGGGATCACAAACTTAAAGGTCTAGAGTTGATAACCTTTAAGGTACTACCAAAAGGTCTTTAAGAAATTAAATTCTTTAAGGTACTACCAAAAGTTTAAAGTACTACCAAAGGAACTGCCTTGCAACTGGGTGGTATAGAGACATGTAACAAATGTCGGGGGGAAAACTACCTCAGAGACTGGTAATTAACTACTTAATAATGTGAACTCTTTGCCCTTTTCCATAGTGAGAGATAAGAAAGGAGAACACTGTGACCTGGCATTTTGAGAATTTGCATGGCAGATAAAGGTAACCATAGAAGATAAAAATGGACAATTTTGATTACATAAAAGTGAAAGTATTTTTCGAAGTAAATGCAATTAGAAGAAAAGCACGTAACTGGAAAAATCATAACAGCAATTTTCTCATAAAGGGCTCAAACATAAGATAATTAGAGAACTGATATAAATATGAAAAAGCCACTCCTCAATAAATAAGAGGTCAGAGAATGTGAAAGGACAACTTTCAAATAAAAAAAAATAACAAACTAGGAACAACCAGGTGGAAAAAAATGTTCCAAGTCACTAATAATAAAGAAATACAAATTAAAACAATTCTAGGATTCTAACTCACAGCCATCAAATTAGCAAAGATAGAAAATGCAATTGTTGGGGAACAGTAACATTTTCCATTCTGGAAAGCAACTTGGAACAATATACCAAAAGTCCCTAAACTGCATACTTTAACCAGGCAAGGTCAAAGCTGTGTAAAAAAAAATTTATAGTAGGAATTGTTGTTATAGCAAAGAACTGGAAACAAAGCGGGTAGCAAAGCTGTGGAATGGAAATGATGGTATTAGTAGATTATATATTGTGCTGTAAATTCATGCAGAACAAAATGAGCAATTTACTGGATGACAATTTATAGGATGACCACCATAATATAAAGTGAAACAACTTTAAAGCCTTTAAAACTATGATCAAAGCAGTGATCGATCATGACTTTAGAAGACTGAGTGACCCATATCTTGGCAAAGAGGTGCTAGACTAGAGACTGTAACAAGTAAAAATGATGCTGAGATACAATTTTCCTCCAGAGCAAGATCTTTTTAATTTTAATTCATATCAAATGGTCATATCATTTAATAACAGTGACCTGTATACTGTTAGTGAAACAGGTCATATTGGCACCTCAGCATGATCAATTTATTAGTTAGCTAAGCAGTAACCAATGGGGGCAGCTAGGTGGTACAGTGAAGAGTGCTGGGCCTGGAGTCAGGAAGACTCATCTTCCTGAGTTCAAATCTGGCCTCAAACACTTCCTTAGCTATGTGACCTTGGGCAAGTCACTTAACATATTTGCCTCAGTTTCTTCATCTGTCAAATGAACTGGAGAAGGAAATCACAAACCACTCCGGTATCTCTACCAAGAAAATCCAAAATGGGGAAAACTAGGTGGTGCAGTGGTCAGAGCTCTGGCCTTGGAGTCAGGAGGACCTGAGTTCAAATCTGACCTCAGACACTTGACACTTACTAGCTGTGTGACCCTGAGTAAGTCACTTAACCCCGATTGCCTCACAAAAAGGGGAAAAAGAAGTTAAAAAAGAAAAAATAAAACCAAAAATAAGGTCACGAAGAGTTATAGAAGACTGAAAAACAAAAGCAGTAACCAATAAATTGGGTCAGTAGTGCCTCTAAATTACCAAAATCCTGGAGCGAGAGCAAACCTGGTGTTTTAAACCTAGGTGACTGATCTTCTGATTGACCTGACAGTATATCATTTGGACCTCCCCTAGCAAAGATAAGACAATCCCAATTGGTAGACATTTTAATGAAGTGGGTTGAGAGTTATCTGAACTCCTCCCAGTTAATTTCAAGGTTAGCAGGTGAGAGTAGTCATCACATAATAGGATTAGCCAGCAGCTGGGGGGAAATGGGCTGGTCTTCAAAAGTGTCTGATTACACCCTTCTCTGACACTTAAGGAATACTAGTTGCTTTACTCAGCTGTCTCTAGCAGTCTTGGCCAGAAAAACAAAAAATGCTTTCAGTTACGTTCTTCTCCTCTTTGGCCTACCCCTCAGAGACCAAGTAACCCCTAACTTTGAAAAGAAAAAGCTAGCAGAGGGGAGTCGTCCCCCTGGGAAGGCCTATATAAGCAGGTTCTCTATTTATGAGGTAAACTGAAGGGGGAGGGAGTCTCATTTTAAACTGGTAAATGAACAGATGCCCTGGGAGCTAAGAGTGATCACATTCCTCAACCAGGCCTTTGTTTGGACTGGGAGAATTCTCCTTTTGAATTTAGCTAAAAGATGGAGTTTTGACAAAACAGGAAAAGGATGGATTAAAAAGTAATATTAATTATTAAATGACTAATTTTCCTCAAGGTGCAGAATGATACATTTTTAAACATAGCTATTTTGTTAATTTGTTTTAATTAATCATATTTGTTAAGGATTTATTGAATGCTTATTATATGCCAAGTACCATGCTAAGTTAGATTCTAAGGATTCAAAGATTAAAAAATGAAACAATTGCTGCCAGACTTTAAAAGTTTGCAGTCTAGTTGGGGGAGACAGCATATACCTGTATATACATATATACTATGTACATACATGTGATCTCACAAGTTAAGGTATCATATATAAGATTTTTACCCTACGTTTGCATATATTCATGTAGCTCCATATTTATGTTAATAGATTAGAAATATAATATGTATGTATATAACATGTATACATGTTAATAGATTATATATATTTTAAGTTTATGTATTGTATATATTATAAATTAATATATTACATATTGCAAGGGTAGCCTCAATACCTTAACTGAGATAATAGATTTTTAGATTAAGTTTGAATAATCTTTTAAATTAGAACGATGTTCCATAAGAACTGTGGAATGGCAGAGGAAACTTGGCCACGCTGGAGGAGCATCTATAAATGATCAAGTGAATTGAAATATATTCATTTTAGAAATTGGTGCAATGTGCAATGGAAATCTCGGCGTTCAACCATCACCACTCCTAGCCCCTACCTCTCCGTCAAAAAGGAATCTCCTAGAGAAAAAAGGGCCCACCTTTAGTCTTGGCCTGTTCCCTTTTCCCTGACCCCACTCTGGCTGGAAGAGGAAGGACCTTTAAAACTTCAAAGAGTCCAGAAGATTTTGGACCACTCATCTTTACATTGCTCTCTTAGCCAGTGTCCCAGATCAGCTGGCAGACTGTCTACATCAAGAGCCAAGGACCATTTCACCATGTTTAAAGAGAATGTATTGAACATCCTACAATGGGGTGAACACAAATGGGAGAAAAGGACTTCAAGAAACTAAGAGCTGTTTGTTAACCTTTTGCCTCCAGTCTGGGGGAAGAGCCACTGATTCCTTATATGCTGTATTTTGTGGTGAAGCCTTCCAGAAGCTATCAGTGCTTTGAGGGTTAGTCCCCTGGGGTCAATTAAATCTTCAGGATAGTTCCAATACCTTTCAAAGAAAAATTAACCTAGCTTTCATGGAGTAAGGTTAGGAAGAGAACACCACCTATTGCGGTAAGGCCCTAAGATATGTTTTTAACCACAAGCTCTAAACATCATGATCCTACATCTGATACAGAGGCAATGTGGAATAGTGGAATGAGCACATAATTGTGTGTCCATGAGACCTAGGTTATAGTCATAGTTCTTCCATTAATTAGCTATGCAATTTTGTGACGGTAAGCAATCTTCTTAAACATCTCCAGGCCTTAGTTCCTCAATCAAAAAATGAATTAAACTATGCATTTTAAACCTATTCCATTTTGTATCATGATTCAAGAAAACCAACAGACAAAAAAAATCCCTCTTTGCTACTTTTCTCTGGTCTTTCCATACCTTTTCCTATTCACCTATCCATCCTTAAACTTGGTCTTCTTTATCTTTAAAAATGTTGATTGATATAAACATTTCAAAGATCTCTAAGAGTGGTACAAGTGTTGAAAATGTAATATGAATAATAATGAACACAATAGTTTCATCACCTTGAGATAAAAACAGATTTTATTCTTAAACAACAATCACATGCATAGTACAACCTTATGAAGAACAGAAGATCTTAAGATCAATATCTTAAGAAAATGGCTTGAGAAAGTCCATTTTACCTACTTTCTCACTGGCTAGTTTGTCAAAAGTCTCTGGACAATTGCTAGGAAATGTCAAAATTTAGTTTTATTTCCACTTATTCATTTTGAGATAAAATTTTATTTTGTTTAATCAATGTCTTATTCTGGCATTCTTAAGTTTACATAATAAGCTACTTTTTAAATGTTTTTTCTATTCCCTGAATTTGGAATCAAACAATCGGTATCTCTGATAGTTAAAAAAAATGTTTTCACCCACCTTAAATCACCTACAGGAAAAAATTCTTCTCATATCTTGTTTACCCCTTACTTATCTCAATAGGGCTAATTTACCATTATTAATAATTGTGTTTTCTCTACTCTATGCTGCATGCCCCAGGGTTCTATAATAAGGCCAGTGCTTCTAAACACTTATTATTGCTAACTATGCTATAGCCTTGTCATTAGGTCCTCCTCTGACATACATTAATTAGGAAAAAATGAGTATTTTTTCCTTCTGAAACTTTTAAGGTAATTATCATGTCTGTTAGAAATTCAATCTGAAACATCAGATGGTTTTAAATGTATTTAAATTTTTTCTCTACATGCCATCTCTTTCTATATCCAGATCATCTCTTTTCACATTTATCTGTGTGCCTGTTATTCCCTCTTCCCACCTTTCAGTCCCCCCCAAAAAATATGGGGAGGAGCTAGTTTATTTTTTATCTTTGTATTCCTGTCAAGGTCTGGGGTCTTGTAAATAATAAGTACTTAAACTAGAAAACAGGATTCAAAAAGATCTTGAAAAAATAAAATATTAGACTAAATTGAAAAGGATTAAATTTAACAGGGATAAATGTTTTATCCTCAGTTTTAATCAACTCCACAAATATCAGATGCACTTGGTATGGCTAGACAACAATTTGTCTGGAAAGGATGTAGGTGTTTAGAGAACTACAAGCTCACTATGAGTCATTAATGTTATATAGAAGTCAAGAAGCTACATCATTTTCAGGGGTAGACAGGTGACTGTCTCACTGGATGAAGTTGATGCTAGTAAAACCACATCTGGAGTATTGTATTCAATTCTAAGTACCACATTTTAAGAAGGAATGATGGAGAGTATCTAAGGAGAGCCAACTGGGTCCTCTAGTTTAGTGTAGTCCCTTTTCTGGCTATTTCTCTAATTTGAACTTACTATCAGTTTGGATCTCAAGAAGATGGCTGCTACCTTGGGTTCAAGAGTATACCCTGTGGCACCATCAGTGTGCTTTCTATTGGCATCTACAGGTATTAGATTCAACTAGCTGTTATCAAAACATTTACTGTAAAAACAGTAGTACAAAACATTTCCCCCCCCCAATCCTTTGGCAAAATCTCCCACAAATATATACAGTGACCTTGGAAAGAATGGACACAAACTTAAGAGTACTATGATGAGGGGAAGTTCAGTGGCACAGTGTATAGAGCACTGGCCCTGGAGTCAGGAGGATCTGAGTTCAAATTCAGCCTCAGACACTTGACACTTACTAGCTGTGTGACCCTGGGCAAGTCACTTAACCCCACTGCCTAGCCAAAAAAAAAAAAAATACAAGAAAAGAAAAGAGTACTACAATGACTATTATAAATACCCAAATTAACTATAAAGGACACATGAAGAAAGATGCTATCTGCATCCAGAGAAAGAACTGATAAATAGAAGTATGTACAGAATAATTTTACATATATATTCCTATTTGTGTCAAATGGTAGCCATGGTTGGGGGGGACTAAAAGGGAGGGAAGAAAAAGCAAAGAAATTTACATGATAATTTTGTTGTATATTTGAAAGGAATAGCAAGTTGTACATAGTAGATTTGCAGTTTCATGTGCAGTCTTCTTTTTCTATTATACTATGTTATGGAAATGCTTGTTTTATTCTATAAATTAATTTTTTTTAAAGTACTACAATGACGAGGCACACACATAGGGAGTATATGTGGAAAATGCAACTCACAACTCTAGACCCTCGAGGTCTTATATATGAGTGCTCTTTCAGAATGAGCAGAGACCTTTAGCCTAACCTAGTTCTGGCAAAAGCCTTACCATTTTGTTTCCCTCAGAACCTTCCTTAGTTCTGAGGCTTGCCATCTCCCAGGCAGGAGAAGGGAGAGTAGAGATTTACCTTTTACTTTTGGAAACTCTTTCTGGTTCAAAATCAGGTTGCCTTAGTGAGAGATCTCACTCTAACTTACAATGGCTATCTTGGTACATTTTCCAAATCTTCATCTCTGCTAGCTAGGCCATAGCAAAGCAATGACTAATCATTCACCAGTAATCTCCAAAATATTTCTGAGGTTGATAGTTATCCAGTTTTTAAAAGTTCTATTGATCTTCAGTAGGTCTATGCAAATCAAAGGCTGGGAAAAGTTACAGAGGGAATCTATGCCCTAGGAGAAAATTCAAAGTCTCAGCCTTTTCATTTGCAAGTAAACTAAAATTTAACAAAGTGAAGAATTTAAACTAACATTTAAAATGGATTCACACACTGTTAGGTGCAAATATAATTTGAATGGGACTTGCCCTTAGATCTCATTGCTTCTGCATTTTGCCCTTAACGACCAATAAATTTTCTGAAGTCTAAAAAGTGTATACCATAGCAAAATTGAAGGAACAAAAAGGAAATGATAGCTGTCTTCAACTATTTAAAGGTCTGTCATATGGAACTTAACTCCAAAAGGCAGAATTTAGGAGAAATCAGTGGAAGTTGAAAAGAACAAACAAACAAATGTAAATTTAGACTTGCCTGAAAAAACTCTTGGCAATTAGAGCTATTAAAAGTGAACTGCGCTGTCTCAGGAGGTAGAGGGTTGAATTACATATTTTCACTCAAAAGTTACATGAATGAACCATTTGTGGGGTATGATATATAGAAGATTCTTACTTTAGGGTTATATTATTATTTGTGTATATTACAGTTTTACACATATTATTTAATTTACGTTGGTCAATAATTCTGTTAGAACTCTATTTTGTAAATGAGGAAACTTATTGAGATGACTATAAAGAAGTCATTGCCAAATGACTTGCCAAAGGTTATAGTAACTATTAAATGGCAGATGGAAGACTTAAATTTAGGTTTCCTAACACAGGCCCACTCCCTATCCCTAATAATTACAGTAAAATTAATACAATCAGAGTATGACTAAAATGAAAATTAGCAAAAACTCTTAAAATTATTTCCATTTGAGGGCAGCTAAGTGACACAGTGGACAGAGCACCTGCCCTGGAGTCAGGAGGACCTGAGTTTAAATACAACCTCAGACACATAACACTCACTAGCTATGTGACTGGACAAGTCGCTTAACCCCAACTGCCTCACCAAAAAAAAAATTATTTCCACTTAAAACACATATTTGAAATAAAGTAGAAATGTCATTACCACCATCTGCAAAGCCAGTTGCAGTGATAATAGGTACAGCTACCATAATCAGTCCACTGCTGCTCCAGACATACTTCATCAAGAATTGCTCTATCATTATGTACCATAAACGTTTAGATAAAATGAGATTCATTTGCTCTGCTAAAGCCTTGTAACTTTCCTGCAGTTGTTTCATTTCTACCTATGGGAAAAAACAAAACAAAACAAGTATTTACATTGCATGCCTGAACACCCTCTCATTTTACCCTTCCCCATTCTACTAAGCTATATATATTCATAATAAATATCTATCAACATAGAACTTTGCTTAGAAGCCTATGTATGATTTTGTGATGTAATTTTTATCTTAAAAGTTATATTTTATAAAGTGCCATCTTTAGGTCTAGCAGCTAAAAAATATAGATTAAAGTTGGCTTAGAACCCTTGTTATAAAATGACTAGCTTTGTAGAAAATGCATTGTTAAATATAAAAGTCTTAACCATTAATCCATTTGCATATTTTGATAATTTGAAAATCATATATATAAAACAGTGTCTTTCATAGTGTTCTAAGCATTTTCCCAGAAGAATAGTTAAAAAACAACTGTATTTTTCTTTTTACAATGAAAGTGTTTTATTTGTATTTCCCAAATGTACATTTTTACTTCAGCAGGGGCTTAAGTTTTAAGAAAATAAATTGTGGGGGCAGCTAGGTGGTGCAGTGGATAGAGCATTGTTCCTGGATTCAGGAGGACCTGAATTCAAATCTGGCCTCAGATACATAACACTCACTAGCTGTGTGACCCTGGGCAAGTCACTTAACCCCATTGCCCAACCAAAAAAAAGAAAATAAATTGTGATAATAAAAATGACAATTCTACCTAAATTAATCTATTAACTCAGTTCCATACCAATCAAACTATCAAAAATTATTTTATAGAGCTAGAAAAATAATAACAAAATTCATCTGGAAGAACAAAAGCTCAAGGATATCAAGAGAATCAATGGGAAAAAAATGCGAAAGTGGTCTGGCTGTACCAGATCTCAAACCGTATTATAAAGCACTAATTATCAAAACAATCTGGTACTGGCTAAGAAATAGAGTGGTGGATCAGTGGAATAGATTAGGTACAACTACATTGTAGTAAATGACCATAGTAATCTGGTATATGATAAACTCAAAGATCCAAGCTTTTGGAACAAAAATTCATTTGACAAAAACTGCTGGGAAAACTGGAAAAGACTATGGCAGAAACTAGGTACAGACCAACACCATATCTCACATATCTCACACACACTCAACAACACATCTCACACCATATACCAAGATAAGGTCAAAATGGGTACATAACTTACGTATGATATCATAAGCAAATTAAGAGAGCATGAAATAGTTTATCTGTCAGATTTATGGATAAAGGAAGAATTTAGGACCAAAGAAGATATAGAGAGCATTACAAAATATAAAATAGATAATTTTGATTATATAAAATTAAAATGCTTTTGCACAAACAAAACCAATGCAACCAAAATTATAAAAAAGGCAGAAAACTGGGGGAAACTTTTTGCAACAAGTACCTATGATAAAGGCCTCACTTCTCAAATATATAGAGAACTGAGTCTAATTTATAAAAACAAAAGGCATTCCCCAATAAGGATATGAACAGACAGTTTTCAGACTAAGAAATCAAAACTAGCTATAGTCATGTGAAGAAAAATGCTCTAAATCACTACTGATTAGAGAAATGCAAATTAAAACAACTCTGAAGTACTACCTCACACCTATCAGGTTGGCTAATATGACAAAAAAGGGAAATGTTGGATGTTGGAAAGGATGTGGGAAAACTGGGACACTAATGCACTATTGGTGAAGCTGTGAACTAATCCAACCATTCTGGAGAGCAATTTAGAACTGTGCCCAAACAACTGTAAAATTATGCATACCCTTTGATCCATCAGTACCACTGCTAGGTCTATATCCCAAAGACATCCAAAAAAAGGGAAAAGGAACTATTTGAACAAAAAATATTTATAGCAGCTCTTTTTGTGGTGGCTCAGAATTGGAAATCGAAGGGATGCCTATCAATTGGGGAATGGCTAAATAAGCTGTGGTATATGGTTGTAATGGAATATTATTATGCTATAAGAAATGACAAGCAGGATGATTTCAGAAAAACCTGGAAAGACTTACATAAACAGATGGATAGTGAAGTGAACAGAACCAGGAGAATGTTGTAACAGCAATATTGTTAAATGAAGAATTGTGAATGACTTAGCTATTCTTAGCAATCCAAAACAATCCCTAAGGACTACTGATGAAGCATACTATCCACCTCCAGAGAAAGAACTGGTATTATTTGCATGCAGATGTTATTTTTCACTTTCTTTCATTTTTTTTATTTGAATCTTCCTTATAAAATGACTAATATGGAAATGTTTTACATATTTGCATATGCATAATCTATATCTGATTGCTTACTATCTCTGGGAGGAAAGATTAGAGGGAGGGAGGGATAGAACTTGGAACTCAAAACTTCAAATAAAAATGTTAATACAAAAAAAAAGAAAATAAACTGTGGAACATAAATATTTAATGTATTTGTCAAACTAAGCACACATTTTGCTTAGAATTAAATTACTCTTAACTCTAGATATTTAAGAAAAATGAAACTTTAGAAAATATATTCTGCAATTCTATTTGTGATTAAAAGTTTAAGAAAGCATATATTTTCATAGAAGTTTAGATGTCAGAGGAATCTGAACCATTGCGGAAGTGAGACAACAGACCCTATCTTTTTCTGCAGTAGCAGCATCGAGCCATCTCACATTTCAACTATCATCTTAATTTTTGCCTTACCTTATGTCCTCTGTAAAAGGCAATTTCTTCCACATTGGCTATAATTCGGGAGTGCACATACCGCAAATACCCCTTCCTGTGAGCTTCTTCAGCCACCAATTTACCAAATTTGGGAGAGCAGGTTTTTAATACTTTGGCAGTAGCATACACTACAAGCCCTGCCAGCAATGTAGGCCCAATGGGGCTTGCTCCTTTGGATGTAGCAGTTTGGATGAGAGTATAGGAAGTCAGCATTACATCCAAAATGGGTTTGGTTAGATTAGAATACAAGTGAGCTACAGACTGGGAGAACATCATAATATCCTCAGTAAGAGACTGATCAGGGTTTGCAAGTCTCCCATCCATATTGATCACCTTATAATAAGTCTGATTTGTGAAATAGGTCTCATAGGCATGATCTACCAAACGAGTTCTGAAAGCCAAAGCAAGCTTGCACTCCAGATACCTTATTGCGCTGTTCACAAATGTTGCAGGAATTGCAATCATAAGCCATTTGATTAATTTAATAATGAAAGTCCCAGGTTTTTTTTCCACAATGCTCTTCACAATTTTTCCATCTAGGCTAGCCACATAGATAGAAAGAAAAGTTCTTGAGATTAAAGCCACGGAATGAAGGCATAGCCAACCTGTTTCGGTGGTCACAAGTTTGGGAAAGAGAATTTTCCGAAGCTGCAGAAGCTGTTTGAAAAAATCTGCATTCACTCCAGGAGCTTTCTTCCAAGAGCCCTCAGTGCAATGCAGTTTCCCCTGATTCTCTGCAGTCGGGCAAATTTCCTCTAGGTTCTTTTTGCAGTCGGGCTGCTTTAGACGCTTGCCAATAACGGGATAGAGAGTTTTCAGAGCATATGCCGCAGCCATCAGGCAGGCGACCCTTTTAGCAGTCCTAGATCTGGTCCATTTCACTCCATTTGCCGCTGCCTTTAACATGTGGGTCATTTTCTCCCTCGCTTCAATCCGTCTTTCCAAAACAAAACAAAAAAACCCTCCTGATTTGTTTTAAATATCCATGATCCTCAGAAAACTCGAACTGATCTTTCGCAAAATCAGACTTATTCCACAGTCTGCAGCATATACTGTTGAGACAGATGCAGTGGAGGTTAGAATCGATTTACATCTACCAGGGACGATTTCTCTAAGAACTTGGAGTTCCCCAAAGCAACCCACAGCTATAAACTCCTCCCCTCTCAATCCACTTATTGGCTGCAAACAGAGTGGGAGCTTTGTACTAGCGTACTTTATCTTTGAGCGTTGAAAAGGGGAGGGGAAGGGAGAACGGAAAGCAGAGAAAATGTGTTGCTTCCTCAAAAAAAGCAGTATAGAGAGTTAAACATCTCCAAAGGTGTCGAATAAGGGTAAGCTGGTTGGGAGCAAAACCTGACCTGGCTACTGAGCATGCTCCATCGTCACTTGGAAACAAGTTTTAATTAAGATCGTCGTCATTGTCGTCGTCATCGTCGTCGCCATCATCATCATCATCATCACTACTTCTCTAGATTTTAGAGTCTGCCACAGGAAATATGAAGCAAACAAGGGGGATCTGCAAGGGATATAATCTATGGGACAGGAAGGTTTGAATGACCCTAGCTGAAATAGACGGGGGATAGTACATGCAAGGCAGAGAACTAAAGTGGGAGGGACATTTAGGAAAGCATTGTCCCCAAAGATTATTCTCTCCAATCCTCAAATGTGTGTATTGTAGGGTCACTCATACCCCCTGGGACGGAGTGGGAAGATCTAATTTTTCTTGTTTTTGATTCTTCTTGACCCCATTTGGGATCTGCCATTTTCTTCTCCTGCTCATCTGAGAAAAGGAAACTGAGGCAAACAGGATTAAGTGACTTGCCTAAGGTCACACAGCTAGGAAGTGTCTGAAGCCAGCTCTGAACTGGAGTCTTCTTGACTTACATCTTACAGGAGATGTTATTAGTGTATAAGTGGGAATTAGATCTATCATTTGCTGTATTTCCCTAGCTGCTTGTCTGTTACTGGGATATGTTGCCCTCAGGCCAGCGGTTCTATGTCAAATAACTAGGAGTAAAATCTGTTTTACTGACTCAACAGTATTTTCACCCTTTATTGTAACTGAGGTAAGTTTTTGAGTTTCTGGGTAAATCGCATTTTCCAGTTTGCTTGATAGACTGAGTATGTATCTAGAAATCTGTCCAGTTAGTAGACTAGCTGAAGTCAGTAAATACTAGGTATATCTCCTTCAGTGCTCTGTGCCTTTCTCCAAAGATTCTTGTGAAATTTTAGGTTCTTTTTAATTAATTTTTTAAAAGTGGAGATAGATTAATCTTATTCTCTTCTTCCTTCATCAACTGTTAAAATAAAGATTTAAGAATTCCTGTAGCCAAGTTAAGACTGTGTTTATTTGTAAACCTGTGATATTTAATTGTACTCCATCTTGGGAGGAAAACTCACAATACATTTGTAATAGTGTTATATTTAATATTTTTCAGTTCTCATTCTACTTTACAAAAAGTTAAATTCTGAGAATTCTGGATTTCCTGCTTTAGCATCTACTTGTATCATGCAATAAATTGAAAAAGACACTATAACTATGCTTGGCCACATAAGGGAATTTTAAAGTCTGTATGCACAAACATTTCCTGGTATTTCAATTGATCTTCATATAGAATGATCTTGAACCCTTTACATTTTGGTTGCCCTCCTCTGGATACATAACAGCTATTTAGTCACAGAATGGAGGTTTAAAACAAAAAGGAGTAGTTCCTTTTACATTAATATATTTACTGCCACTACACTTGCTCAGAATATGACAGCAGTACACAACAATCTGTTCTACAACTGACCTCAGACAGAAATTGTAACTAATTCTTTATTAAAAAATAAATCATTACATACTTATATTGCAAGATAGAAGATAGGATTTACATGATAATATGATGGGTAAAGTATATATGTAGCAAAAAAAAAAAAGAAAAAGCTAATTTAAACTTAGGCTTCATTTGACAGGTACAATGCCCAGGATGACATAAAGTAATACTACAGCATTATGCCCAGATCATACAACATCTGGAATATAGTACGCAATTCTGAGTATCACATTCTTGGAGGGACATTGATAAGCACAAGAGTAGTGCTGATGGACAGAGACTTGCCAGAAGATATTCCAACTTTTGCTGGCCAGAAAGTGAGCCTGGTTTTGAACACTGATATAAAACAAGCTTCCTTGGACCTTAAGGAATCAGGTTGGTGGTTTCTACCTAGAAGGACTGATGCTTGTTTTGTTTGCATGTGTTTGATTGCATACACTGAGAAATGCCAGTCTAATTGGTGTTTCTATCACACTAGTTAGTATATAAAACAGTAAATTGGTTTTATGTGTGCACTATTCATTATAGCAAGCTTCTGCCTTTTGGATTTCTGAGGCACTGGAGGAGGAGGAGGAGGAGGATATAGAATTGAATCCTGTTGCAAGCTGGTAGTTAAATTTGTGCACATGTGTTGTAGGAGCATGGTATGCTGTGGAGTGTTAAATGAGTGTGTTAAGGGCTAGCAGTTGATTACTATTAGTTTATTGAAGTATGTTGTTTGTATTCTTGATGCCCTAGATTATAAAGACAATTGTACATAATTTCTTTTTTGTGTGTAATTTTATGTGAATTTCTTTTGTGCATAATTTCTATTTTATAGAGGTTAGAAAGGTCATTAGGATCACAGAAAATGTCTATTCTCGCATCTTTTTGGTCATGTGACCCAGAACACTTTTTTTAAAAGTAAGTTTTTCTTGATAGCTTCTATTTCTTCCATCATCATAGTTAGCTAAAATATCTCTCCCCCTTTCCTTCTCAGAGAGCAATCCTAAAATATCTCTCCCCCTTTCCTTCTCAGAGAGCAATCCTATATAACAAATATTGTTTAAGCAAGAAAAAAAGTCAGCACAACTAACTAATTCATTGGAAAGGTAAAAAACACAGGCAAACCACCTCCCATTATTAGTGATTTGAAGCAATTTTTCATGTAGTTGTCAATAATTTGCAATTCTTTTGAGAACTGTTTTTCATATCCTTTGATCACTTACCTATTAGCAAATGGCTATTAGTCATATATACATGCATATATTACATATATAGAGATAGTGATATATCTTAAATACTGAACCTTTATCAGAGAAATTTAATACAATTTTCCCCCCATTTGACTATTTCCCTTCTTATCCTAGAGGCAATTCATTTTGTATGTGCAGAAGCTTTTTGATTTGAAGTAATCGAAATAATCTATTTTATCTTTTGTAATTTTTCTATCACTTGTTTGGATAAAAGTATTTCTCTTGCCCAGATCTGTTTCTTTTCTAAAATTTTAATAGTATGATCTTTAATATTAAGGTGGAATTTCCATTTAGAATGTATTATAGAGTGTGGTATAAATTGTTTGTCTATCTAAGCCTAATTTCTGCCAAACTGCTTTCCAGATTTCTCCCAGTTAATTTGTGTTTCTGAATCCTCCTTGTCTAGTTTGTTCCATTAATCTATCAAATACAACATGGTTTTGATGATTGCTACTTTATAACACAGTTTCAATAGATTTTTTGTTTTTCCAAATGAATTTTATTATTATCTTATCAAGTTCTATAAGTCATCTTGGTAATTTGCTTGGTATCGCATTAAAAGTGTAAATTAATTTTGATGGTATTGTCATTTTTATCATATTAGCACAGCCTCGCCATGGACACTGAATATTCTTCTAGTTATTTAAGTTGTTCTTTATTTCTTTAAGGAGTTCTTTGTAATTGAATCTATATAAGTCTTTTGTGTGCTTTGGTAGGTTGATTCCCAGATATTTTATGGATTTTGTAATTATTTGGAATAGAGGTGCCCTTTCTATTATTGCGTCCTATGTTTTGCTATTATTGTGTGGAAATATTGATTTTTTTGAGGATTTATTTTGTAGACTGCAAATTTGCTGAAGTTATTGTCTCAATGAGACTCAATCAATCTTTGCTGATTCCCTAGGTTTTTCCAAGATAATTATATTATCAGTAAATAGGGAGAATTTCACTCCTTTTTACCTATGCTTTTAGTTTCTTTCTCATCTTATTGCTGTTACTAGCATTTCCAGAACTATATCAAATAATAGAGGGGGAGTGGAACTCTTTGCTTCACTCCCATATTTATTGGAAAAGGTTCTAGTGTATCCCCCTTGCGTATGATTCTTGATTTTAGTTTTAAATAGATGCTTTTTATATTTTAAAAATGTCCCCCTATGCTTATACTTTGTAGATTGGGGCTTTTTTGTTTATTTTCTTTTGTTTAGAATAAAGGATTGTTGTACTTTGTCAAAGGCTTTTTTTATATCTTTTGAGATGATTAATGTTTTGGTTTTTCATATGATTAGTTATGTTGATTGTTTTCTTATTGTTGAACCATTTTTGTATCCCTGACATAAATCCCACTTGGTCATAATTAATGATTTCTTGAATAACTCATTATAGTCTGACGGGATTCTGTATAAAATTTTTGGGTCAATATTTATTAATGATGTTGGCCTATAGTTTTCCTTCTGTATTTTTATTTTTCCCCATTTATATATTACGAATATATTTGTATCATAAGGATACAGGATTCTGGTAAAATGCTTTCTTTCTCAATTTTTGAAGTCTAGTTACTAAATGTTATTTAAAAGTTTGATAGAATTCTCTTTTCTGAGATTCAGTTATCTAAGCTCTCTATCCCATCTTCTAATAGTGCAATTATTTTATATTTTTGAAGTTATTCCTCTGTGTCTTTCATGTTCTCTGTTTTGTTAGCATGTAACTGTTTTGATTATTCTTTTTGTTTCATCTGGTTTAGCTGTGATTTCACCTTCCTCATTTGATATTTTATTAATTTGGTTTTCTGTTTTTCTTTTTAATCAGATTAGCTAATGGTGTATCAATTTTATTAGTCTTTTCAAAGAGCCAGCTTTCAGTTTTATTAATCATTTCTATGGTTATTTGTTGTTAACAATTTGCATATTTCTTCTTTAATTTTTAACATCTTTTGTCCTTACTTTAGGCTTATATGTTGTTTTCTAATTTTTTAATGCATATTCAGTTCATGAACCCTCTCTTTTTCTATTTCGTTAGTCTATGTTTGTAAGGATATCATTTTCCCCTAAGGACTCTTAGCTGCATCACAGAAATTTTGGTATGTTGTTTCATTATTATAATTTTATTTTACATAATTATTGTTTCAATGATTTGTTCTTTGACCCACTCATTATTTAGAATTTTATTGTTAAGTCTCTATTTGGTCTATATCTTTTGTTTGGCTCTAAAGAAACAAGATGTAGTGGTGGTCCAGCTTTCTAGCCATGCAGGACTAGGTTCAAACAATACAATAAGATTTCCTCCAAATTCCCACAATTAAATTTAAAATTGTTAAATTGAATTAAAGTTTTCTTACAAGAAAGAAATTGGACTAGACCCATAATTGAATATAAAAAAGGAACTAAGCTAGATCCAGAGTTAAGTCATAAGTTCATTCTATTCCCACAACTCCTTCAACAAGGATGGGCCAATCAATTCTGAGAGATAGCTTTGTTGTTTTTCAGAGAAAACTAGTCTATGCCATGTGGTGGGCAGAGAGAAAATCACTGGAAAATAGTTCTGTCACACACCACCCCATGGTGGCAAGGTTCTAAGAGTCTTCTAGAGAGCCTGTTGGATGGAATGAGTTTCAGATCCCAATGATATGGTCAATATGGTGGTGATGCCAAAATCTTTGCAGTTCCAGTGGTTCTTCTGATGCAAGGCAAAGATAATGGACAGAAGCAGAATCAAGAACATCAGAGACACAAAAGAGATGATGATACTTCCAGGAGTCAATAATGCTCCATTGTCAGGATCGTCTGTAGTGAAGTGACTAAAGTCATAGACCTCTGACATGTAGGATATATGTTGCCCCATTAGGTTAATAGAAATATCTAAAGTCTCCTTCGCCCACCCTTGGAGAAGTCAAGGGAGACTCTTAACTCCTGCCAGGCAAGGAGGAGGAGACTGGGGATATAAGGCTGACCATTCTGCTCTCCTCAGAGAGAAGGTACTAGGTTATCTGAAGAGGCAAGGACCTTGAGGCCTAAGTGACTCTACACCATGGAAGAAATAACAAAGATCTAGAGAGAGTCAGACAGAAATACTCCCCAAAGCAGTCTTTTTTTTTTTAATCAGGTAAGTCTTTCTGGAGACTACATACAAGAAACTGCTAATCTGGATAGCCTTTCCCCTTCCTAGGGTGGCCCAAAACAAACTACAGCCTTGGAAGATCTAAAACAAGCTAGCCATCAGTCTGTCTCAGGATACCCCAGGTGGGAAATGTGAGTTCTCTAAAACCTGAAAAATCTAATCAATTTCTTTCTTCTTAAAACATGGTAGATAGAGGACTTCTGGGAGCCAAGATGGAATAAGCAGGAAATCACCATTACTCTCCCATATTCACCTCCAAACATCAATAAAACAGTTCCCCAAAATGAATCCTAGAAGAGCAAAACCAGCAAAAAGACAGAGTGTAAAAATCTTCTAGCCCAAGAAACTTGGAAGGTCATCAGGAAAGATCTGTCTCACTCAGGTAAAAGGGGAGTGCAGTCCAGGACAGGAAGTATCTTGTCAAGCTAGCAGCCACCCACCTCAGCCAACCAACAGGAGGTCTTGAGGCCCAGTGGGGTGAATCAGGCAAATGGCAACATCAGGACCCCCAAGTGCCTTGGCATAACCAGGCTAATGGGCAGACACCAGCACTGGGACTGCCAACGGCTTCAGCATAGCCCTGGGCAAGCAGGTAGACATCAGCACCAGACCCACCCACATACCTCAGCACAACTGGACCCTGCACATGCTAAAGAAACAGGCAAATACCAGTACCAGGACCCCACATATAATCCAGCATAGCCAGGTAAACAGGCATAGGCCAGCAATGGGACCCTCAATAGGCCTCACATGGGCAGACACAAGTGCCTGACCTCCCATGAGCCTCAGCACAGGGGCAGACACCAGCACTGGAACCCCAGCTCAGCACCAGCTGAGCTGCCAGATCCCTATGGCATCCACCAGCACTGGCCACCCCAAACCCCACCCCTCAGCACAGCACTAGACTCCCTGTGGGCCTTACAGCAACACCAGTGCAGCACCAGGTAAACAACCAGGACCTCTAGCCCCTGGCAAGAAGCTTGGAACAGTGCCCCTTCCACCCAAACAGCAGTGCTTAAATTTTGAAGTAAGGAAAAAGGCTAGAAAAGATGAGCAAAAATTAACAAAAAAAGAATCTGACCATAGAAAGGTATTATGGTGACAGGGAAAATCAAGAAACAAACTCAGAAAAAGACAACAATGTCAAAACACCTATGGACAAAATCCCAAAAAAAAGTGGGAATTGGTCTCAAGATCAGAAAGAACTCATGGGAGAGCTCAAAAAGGAGTTTAAAAATCAAATAAGAGAGTCAGAAGAATTGGAAAAAGAAGTGAGAGTGATGCAAGAGAACGGTGAAAAAAAAGTTAACAACTTAGAAAGAAAACAATTCCTTAAAAAGTAGAATTGGCCAAATTTCCATTGTAACTCCAAAGGTGTTAGAAAAGCTAACTAAGAAAAATAATCCCTTAAAAATTAGAATTAGGCAAGTGGAAGCTAATGACTCTATGAGACATCAAGAATCAAACAAAATCAAAATAATGAAAAAAATAGAAAAAAATGTAAAATACCTCAATGGAAAAACAACTGACCTGGAAAATAGATCCAGGAGAGTTAATGTAAGAATCACTGGATGACCTGAAAGCCATAATCAGAAGGAGGACCTGGATATCATACTCCAAGGAGTTATCAAAGAAAACACTCTGATATCCTGGAACCAGAGGGCAAAACAGACAGAATATACCAATCACTTCTGGAAACAGATCCCCAAATGAAAACTCGCAGGAACATTATAGCCAAATTTCAGAACTATCAGATCAAGGGAAAAATACTGCAAGCAGCCAGAAAGAAATAATTCAAATATTGGGGAGCCACAGTCAGGATTACACAGGACTTAGCAGCTGCTAAGGTTCATGATATTCTGGAAGGCAAAGGAGCTAGGAGTATAACCAAGAATCACTGACCTGGCAAAATTGAGCATAATACTTCAATGGAAAAAATGGTCATTCAATGAAATAAAGGATTTCAAGTTTTCTTAAGAAGACCAGAGCTGAACAAAAAAAATTTTGATTTTCAATATCAAGACTCAAGAGAAACATAAAAAGGTAAAAAGAAAGAGAAAACATAAGGGATTCAATAGGCCTAAACTGTTTACATCCCTACATGGGAAGATGATACTTGTAATTCTCAAGAATTGTACCACAAGTATTCTCAAGAATAGTGCAGCTAGAAAGAATATATAGAGCAGGTACGGGTATAAGGTGGATTTGAGGGAATGACATAAAAAAATTAATTAAGGGATAAGAAAGAGGAGTATACTGGGTGCAGAAAGAAGAGAGGTAGAACGGAGTAAATTATTTCACAGGAGTAGGCACAAAAGACCTATTACAGTGGAGGTGAAGATGGTAGGGTAGGTGGTGGGCATCACTTGAACTTTACTATCATCAGAATTGGCTCAAAGAGGGAACAATATACATGATGAGTTGAATATAGAAATCTAGCTTACACAACAGGGAAGTAGGAGGGGAGGACATTAAGTAAGGGGGAGGGAGATGACAGAAGGGAGGGTAGATGTGGAGAGGAACCAAAACATTGATGAGGAGAGAAAGGGTAAAAAGAGAGAAAGGACAAACAGAAGGAAAAATAGGATGGAGGAAAATATACAGTTAGTAATTATAACTGTGAATGTGAATGGGTTGAACTCTCCCATAAAATGGAAGTAGATAGCAGAGTGGAGCAAAAGACAGAATCCTACAATATGTTTTTTACAAAAAGCACACTTGAAGTAGAGAGGCACACACAGAAGTAAAAGCAAAGGGCTAGAGCAGAATCTATTATGCATCAGCTTAAGCAAAAAAAAAGCAGGGCTAGCAATCCTGATCGCAGACTAAATAAAAGGAAAAACAAATCTAGGTAAAAGAGATAAGGAAGGAAACTACATCTTACTAAAAGGAACCCCAGACAATGAAATAATATCAATACTAAACATATATGTATCAAGTGGAATAGCATCCAGATTTTTAAAGGAGAAGTTAAGTGAGTCATAGAAAGAAATAGATAGCAAAACTATAATAGTGGGGGACCTCAACTATCCCCTCTCAAAACTTCATAGATCCAACTAAAAAATAAACAAAAGAAACTAAGAAGATGAATAGAATCTTAGAAATGTTAGACATCACAGACATTTGGAGAAAATTGAATAGGAAAAGAAAAGAATAGATCTTTTTCACAGAAGGATAATGGTACCTACACAAAATTGACCATGTATTAGGGCATAAAAACCTCAAAATCAAATGTAGAAAGGCAGAAATATTAAATGTATCCCTTTTGGATCATAATACAATAAAAATACATTCAATAAAGGGCTTTGGAAACAGATTAAAAATTAATTGCCTACTATATAATCTAATCCTAAAGGATAAGTGGGTCAAAGAACAAATCATAGAATAATTTCAGTAAAGAGAATGACAACAATGAGACAACATCTCAAAATTTATGGGATGCAGCCAAAGCAATACTTAGAGGAAAATTTATTTTTATAAATTCTTACATTAACAAAATAGAGAAAGAGCAAAACAATGAACTGGGCATGCAACTAAAAAAAAAAAACTAGAAAAAGAACAAACAAAAAATTCCCAATTGAGCACCAAATTGGAAATCCTGAAAACGAAAGGTGAGATTAACAAAACTGAAAGTAAGAAAACTACTATGCTAGTAAATAAAACTAGGACCTGGTTTTATGAAAAAAAAGCTATTGGTTAATTTAATTTAAAAAAAGAAAGAAGAAAACAAAATATTCAGTATCAAAAATGAAAAGGGCAAAAACACTACCAATGATGAAGAAATTAGAGCAATCATTAGAAAATATTTTGCCCACTTATATGCCAATAAATCTGACAATTTAAGCGAAGTAGATGAATATTTACAAAAACATAAATTACCCAGACTAACAAATAAGGAAATAGAATGCCTAAATAACCCTGTCTTGGAAAAAGAAATTGAACAAGTTGTTAACGAACTGTCTAAGCAGAAATCTCTAGGGACAGATGGGTTCACAAGTGAATTCTACCAAACATTTAAAGAACAATTAATCCCAATACTATGTAAACTATTTGGAAAAATAAGCAAAGAAGGAGTCCTACCAAATTCCTTTTATGACACAAATATGGTGCTAATACCTAAACCAGGAAGTGCTAAAACAGAGAAAGAAAATTATAGACCAATTTCCCTAATGAATATTGATGCAAAAATTTTAAATAAAACACCAGCAAGGAGATTTCAGCAGTATATCACAAGGATCATACACTATGTCCAGATGGAAGCTGTACTAGGAATGCAGTGCTGGTCCAATATTAGGAAAACTATCAACATAATTGATTATATCAATAACAAAACCAACAGAAATCATGTGATTGTTTCAACAGATGCTGAAAAGGCTTTTGAAAAAATACAGCACCAATTCCTATTACAAACACTAGAGAACATATGAAAAAAGGAGGCATTCCTTAAAATGATAGATAGTATCTATATAAAACCATTAGCAAGCATTATCTGTAATGGAGATAAGCTAGAAGCCTTCCCAAAACAATTAGGAGTGAAGTAAGGATGCCCATTGTCACTACCATTATTAAACATTGTACTGGAAATGTTAATTATAGCAAAAAGAGAAGAAAAAGATATTGAAGCAAAGTTGCAGGATATAAAATAAACCCACATAAATCATCAGCATTCCTATACACGACCACAAAGCCCAGGTTGCAAGTGATACAAAGAAAAATTCCATTTAAAATAACTGTAAACAATATAAAATACTTGGGAGTCTACCTGCCAAAACAAAACCAGGAACTATATGAACACTTCTCACATAAATAAAGTCAGATCTAAATAATTGGAAAAATATCAATTGCTCATGAGTAGTCTGAGCCAATGTAATAAAAATGACAATTCTACCTAAACTAATTTACTTATTCAGTGCCATACCAATCAAACTACCAAAAAATTATTTGATAGAGTTAGGAAAAATAATAAAATTCATCTGGAGGTAAAAAAGGTCAAGAATATCAAGGAAATTAATGAAAAAAAATGCAAAGTGGCCTAGCAATACCAGATCTCAAACTATATTATGAAACAGTAATCATCAAAACTTTCTGGTACTGTCTAAGAAATAGAGTGGTGGATCAGTGGAATAGATCGGGTACATAAGACATAGTAGTAAATGATGATTGTAACCTAGTGTTTGATAAACACAAAGACCCCAGCCTCTGGGATAAGAACTCACTATTTGACAAAAACTACTGGGAAAACTAAAAAACAATATGTATGGCACAAACTAGTTATAGACCAAAATCTTACACCGTATACCAAGTAAGGGTTCATGATTTAGACATAAATTACAATTAGAAGAGCAATGAATAGTCTACCCATCAGATCTATGGAAAAGGAAAGAATTTATGACCAAACAAGAGATAGAGTGCATTACGAAATGTAATGTAATTTAAATCTATTTCAGATAACTTTGATTATATTAAATTAAAAAGATTTTGTACAAACCTTGTACACAATAACAGCAACACTGTGTGATAAACTATGAATGACTTAGCTCTTCTCAGCCATACAATGATCTGAGACAACTACAAAGGATTCACGATAGAAAATGCGATCCATATTCAGATAAAGAACTGATAGACTCTGAATGCAGATCAAAGCACACTATTTTTCACTTAGTTTATTTGTGTGTGTGTGGTTTTTGTCCTTTTGGTCTGTTTCTTCTTTTACAACTGTTACTAATAAAGAAATATGTTTTATATGATTGCAGATAAATAACCCAATTTCAAATTGCTAACCATTTTAGGAAGAAGGGAGGAAGGAAGAAAAATTTGGAACTCAAAATCTTACAAAAAATGAGTGCTAAAAATTATCTTTACATATATTTGGTAAAAAATACTATTAAAAAAAACATAGTAAAGTGAGTGTTCATTCTGTATCTGGAGTTCTCTGGGTTTTCCTCACCTACTCTATTCCCCCTAAACTTGCCTAATTCCAGTCTACTTTTTGACATTGGACTTGATGTCAGGACTGGACTCTCCCACACTTCTGGAGGTCTGGGTCAGTCCTGTTGCTCTTTTTGTACTGATTCTAGGATCTCAGGGACAGACTGGGGACTTTCAAGCTTTCAGTGCTCCCCAAGTGATCTGATTCAGGGAAAAGTCTGTGTTCTCCCTGGTCTGAGTTCTATAATTTCCTGACCTGTGTTTCAATGAGAGCAATAATAGAATGCTGCCGGACTCAACCCTTATCAGCCAACTGGAAAGTTCTGTTGGTTCATAATGACAGAGCTGCAGGCCCCTCTTTGGTCTGGGACTCTTGCCCTGGTTATTCCTTTGCAGGTTGGGCTAGATGCTGCAACTGAGATCTCACTCTGTTCCTGCACTCTGAATCATTTGCAAGCACAAATGAACCTATTTCTTTCTCAGTAAACTAAACAGGGCCTCCCTACCAGGGAATGCCATCCCTCTACACAGGTCCTCGCCCCAGATTTATGACTGAGAAATGAGTGGTGGGTAACAAAGTTGCCATTTGGCAGCTATCTATATCGCAGTGCTCTGGTATGAGTCTGGAAGTGCCTCAGTATGGGTATGGATCTCTTGCTCTGGTGCACAGCCTCTCCTTGGGGCACACAGGAATGCTCCTGCCTCAACCCAGTCTCCAGTGTCAGCAAATCTATCTCTTCCTATGCTGATCTGGGTCAAAGGACTTGTAACTTTTTCAGATTTTCCCACCAGGATTCAGTCTAATGTATTTTCTAGATCTGTTTAGAAGAATTTTGTGGATAGGAGCTTGGCTACATTGCTTCCTTCTTCTTGGCCATCTTGGCTCCACTCCCTTCAGTGATTCTTAATTTTTTTTCTCCTTGATCTGTTCTTGATATGAGACACCTTACAGTTTCTTCTGATTTTTTTTTCAGTCCTTTGACTTTGTTTTAATATTTCTTGTTTTCTTAAGGAGTCATTGGCTTTTATTTGGTCCATTCTAATTTTCAGGGAGTGTGTTGCTTAGGCAAGGTTTGTACCTCTTGTACCAACTTGTTACTTCCCTTCTCTAATGCTTTATACCTTTCATTTATTTTCCATTTTTTCCCCAAGTGCTTTCATTTCACTTATAAAAACATGATTTACTTTTTAAGTGGAAAAAAGTCATCTTGCTTCCACTCTTCCAGTAATTCTAAGTTAAGTTTGTGCCCAAGTTGGGTTTTCTTCTGAGGTTTTGCCTGTAGATATTTGGACCCATTCTCTTCTTCTGCATTTGTGTCCTTGCTACCATAAAAGCTTATTGTGGTGGGGTTCCTTTTTTGTTCAACCATTCTTTAAGCCTATTTCCTGACTTTGGACTTGATGTTAGGGCTGTACTCTGCCACATCTCTGGAGAAAAGGAATAGACTAGTATTATTGCTACTTTCATGGGATATTGAGTGTTGTGTGTTCCAAGATCTCAGAGATAGACTACAAGCTTTCAGTGTTCCCTAAGTGGTCTGATCCCAGGAAAAATCTTATTCCTCTCCCATTTGTCTGAGCTCCGTAAGTTGCTGACCTGGGTTTCAGTATAAGCAACAGCATGATGCTGCTGACTTCAGCTTCTATCAGCCACCTAGGAAGTTGTGATGGTTCTAAGTGACAGAACTCCAACCCTTTGTTCTGGGATTCCTGCCCTGTCTAGGCTAGATGCTGGAACTGACATCTCACTCTGCTCCTGAGGTCTGAGCCACAATGAATTTCCTTTCTTGGTGCAGGTACACCATCCAAGGCCTTCCTACCCAGGAATACTGCCCTCGTGCATAGGTCCCCTTCTCATTCTGCCCTAGATCTGTGACCCAGAGCTAGGTAGTTGGTGACAAATCTGCCAATTGGTATCTATCTCCACTGCAGTGCCATGATATGGGTCTGGGCATATCCCAGTATGGATCTGAGAACTTCTCTTGCTTTGGTACACAAACTCTCCCTGGGTGCTGAAGTGGCCCAGTATCAGAAAACTTCTCTGTTTCCCTATGCTGACTTGGTCTGCACAAATGCCTCATTGTGACTTTTTCTGGATTTCCCTATCATGATCCAATCTGGGGTGTTTCCTGGATATGTATGGAGGTGTTGTGGGTGAGAGTTCAGTCGCTCTGCTTCCTACTACTCTACATCTTAGCTCAGCTTCCTGTAATTGCTTCGTAATTGGAGTACCTGCATTAAGTGTTTCCCCATTCAAATTTATTTTCCACATAGCTGTCAAAGTGATTTTCCTAAAGTGTGTCTGGGAAAGGTGGTATGGGGTAGAGAGAGTCTGTCATGTCACTCCACTACTCAATAAACTCCAATGGCCCTCTATTGGCTTGAGGATCAGATATAAGCTCTTCTGTTCGTCATTTAAATTCCTTCACAACCTAGCCCCAATCCTATCATTCCCTATACATTATCTTGCTTCTTATATTCTACAATCCAGCTTAAATGGCCTTTCTGTACCTTCTGCCATATTCATGGCTTTGGACTGGCTGTCTCTCATGCCTACAATGAATTTTCTCCGTTTAGGAGTCCTTGTTCCCTGTTTCCATCAAAACTCTGCTCAAGCAGCACCTTATACATGAAGTCTTTCCCAATCCCCATAGCTGCTAGTGCTGTACACACCCTCAAATTTAGCCTCTATTTATTTTGTGTATGTGTGTGTGTGTATGTATACATACATTATATATATATATATATATATACACACACATACATATATATGAGAGAGGGAGAGAGAGAGAGAACACAGAGAGAGTGAGAGGAAGAGAAAGAGAGCGAGTGAGAGAGAAAGAAATAGAGAGTCTCTTTCTAATAGAACATAAGCCACTTAAGGGGACAGAATTTCATTTTTGAATCCCTAGACCAGTGCCTGGCACAGAAGTAGGCACTAACAAATGCATTTTAATCGACAAACAGAGAAAAAATAACTCTGAGAGATTTCATCTCATTTTGCATGGTCCTGAAAGAAATCTAAAGGCCTGGCTTTTCTTTGCCAGGGAGACTGTTGGAATGGTTAACCTTGCTATGGAGCTGGGGAACATAAGGAAAAGCAGGAATTTGGGGAGAGTAAAAGCAAGCAGCAGGCACAGATAATCAACCAATAGCTACATATTAAGCAAAGAAGGAAACAAACCTGGAAAAGGGAACAGGGAGAAAGGGCATCTCCACAGAAGATCTTTATACTATATACTTGGGTCTAATTATTCCTTATTCATGGATCTGTTTTATTTCTTCCTTTTAATAACATTTTCTTCTATAACAACTCTGCTTATAAAAGGGGACTCAACATAATATATGTATAGAGCTATGAATGCATTTTCCCAGGATTCCTTTGTGAGAGCTATAAACCAGGTGAGTAAATGGAACTAATGCAGGCCTTCAGGAAAACACATGTTTTTGAATAATGTAGCAATGAGTAGACACAAACTGATCATTCACAGTTCATTCATTCATCAATTATTTATTGAGCAGCCAATAAAATAGATAAGACACAATTCCTACAGTCAGGGAACTTAAAATCTAATAAGGGAGACACAAGTAGACAAATAGCAGAAGACAGCATAGCATCCTCCACTAACATCCTACTTTGACACCTTATCATGGTATGTAGGTAACACTAGATTATGTAACAGAGTGAAAGTTCTATTAGATCCTGCAAAAATGGAAAGGTATTAAATACAGTTCAGAGACCTGCATAGCCAAGTTCAAAAAGGCTCATCAGCATAAAGTTGAACAGCAGGTGATAAACTTTGAAAACAGAAAATGATTAAATTGGGCTACTAAAGTTTTGAAGCCAATAGAACAAGTCTTGTAGTTCTAACAAGCAGACAGTATATGATAAATATCATAAGCATGAATAAATTACCATACAATTCAAAGTCAGGGAATATTACTTTTCATCCCGCTAATAACAAAGGTTTCATGAACAAGACTGCAATTGTGGTCAGGCATAGTGGAGTACAATTTTAATTCCTGCTAGTAGAGGAGGTTGAGACTGGTGAATCTTTTGCATATAGAAGCTGATCCAGTATCCCCACTAAATTCATGCCAAAGTGGAGCTCACCAGAGTGGATAAGGAAAAAAAAAAAACAGAGCAGGCATGTTGACCATTTTTGGCAGAAGATAGGGGAGGAGAAGTAGAAAATACTGAAAGATTTCCATAGGTAGAGATGAGAGGTTATTCCCTGAGGAGTAGAGGACTCACAAGGCACAGAGGCAGGAAAGGACAAGGTAATTTGTGGGAATGTTAATATATGAAACTATATATATATGAAAAAGCTATGCTTTCACACCAGGAGCTGTAGTCGCAACCCTACACACAGGTGGCCCAGGTCATCTTTTTACTGGAAGCAGCAGTGGGATTCAACAGCATCCTGGGTTTCTGAGCAGCCTTTTAAGGACCTCACAGCTCACCTCCTGGTGTGAGGAAGGGCTAGAAAAGATGCGTTAAGGGGCAGCTAGGTGGTGCAGTGGATAGAGCACTGGCCCTGTATTCAGGAGGACTTGAGTTCAAATCCGACCTCAGACACATAACACTAGCTGTGTGACCCTGGGCAAGTCACTTAACTCCACTGCCTAATCAAAAAAAAAAAAAAGAAAGAAAAAGAAAAGATGCCCTAAAAATTGTCTGTTTACCCAACCTGGCCTGTTTAACAGAGCAGGCAGGGATCCCACCCTGTGGTCAAAACACAAAAAAAAATGTACAAAAACTTCTGCAAAGATGATTCCACTTATCATTGGTACATGGAATGTGTGCACACTTATGAACAACACAAAATTCAGTACAGCTGAAAGATGAACAGCTCTTGTTGCAAGAGAACTCAGCAAGTATCACATCTAAATAGCAGTCCTAAGTGAAACAAGGCTAGCAAATGAAGGCCAGCTTACCAAAGTCAGAGCTGCATCCATGTATTTCTGGAGTGGCTGCAGTGAAAGGGAACACTGTGAAGCTGGCAAAGGTTTTGCAGTCAAAACTAATCTAGTCAACAAGCTTGTATGCCTACCAAAAGGAGAGAATGACAGGCTCATGACAAACGCAATTGCCACTTGCAGGAAAGTGCCATGCCACCATGATCAGTACCTATGTTCCCACCATGATGAACCCTGAAGAAGTCAAAGAAAAATTTTATGAAAAAAAGAAATTTTATGAAGATGATGAGGAGACCTAGATCATCAATAATTCTGGGTGACTTTAATGTTAGAGAAGGCACAGACTACCAGACATGGCAGGGAGTGCTTGGGAGGAATGGAGTTGGAAACAGCAACACCAATGGTCACTTACTACTGAAGACTTGTGCATCTCATGACCTTCTCATCACCAACACTGTCTTTCATCTACCTAAACACAATAAAACTTTGTGGATGCACCCTCACAGCAAACATTGGCATTTAATAGACAATGTCTTTGTAAGGAGGAGAGACAGACAGGATGTGAGAATGACAAAAGCAATGTGTGGTGCTGGACTGATCATAGACTTATCCTTTCCAAGCTAAATATTCATATTCAACAAAAGCAGTGGCCCCAAGGCAAGATGACTACCAGAAGACTTAATGTCAACAGATTAGAGCACTTATCTGAGTTGGAAGGGTACATTGCTTACATGGAGGGAAGGTTGAACCAACACATGGTTGGAGCGGAAAAGGAGCAGGCAGCTTTCAGAGATCTGGTACACAGCACTGCATTTACTCATCTGGGTCAGAACACTTGCAAACATCAACACTGATGTGATGAAAATGATGGGGAAATTCAGAAACTACTAAAAAAAAACAAGAACTCCACAGGGACCAGCAGGATAATTTACCTATCTCTAAGAAGACAACATTTAACTCCATTAAAAGTTAAGTACAAACAAAGCTTAGAGAGATGCAGGAGTGTTGATTCAGTAAGAAGGAAGATGAAATTCAGTTTTATTCTGATAGTAACAATCCAAAATACTTTTATGATGCCCTGAAGGCTATTTATGGGCCAAAGATATGTGGTACTTCTCAACTACTGAGTGAGCCACATTGATTAGTGTTAAGGACATGATCCTGGGGAGATGGACTAAACACTTCCACAGTATTCTCAACAGACCTTCATCAATCAATGCTGAAGCAACTGACTGTTTAACTGAGGTTGAAGTCAATCCTTCTCTAGTCAAACTTCCAACTGAAGAAGAGGTTTTGAATGCCATTAGGCTCCTCTTCTGTGGCAAAGCTCCTGGTGCTGATTTACAAGGTGGGGGGTCCATTGCTCACACAAAAACTGAATGAAATTTTCCAAGTTATATGGCAAAAGGAGGTTATCCCCCAGGAGTTCAAAGATGACTCCGTTGTCCATCTCTACAAAGGTAAAGGAAAAAGATTGTCTTGTGACAATCACGGAGGAAGTCTCTCTCTTAATCATTGCTGGCAAGATTCTTGCCAGAGCCCTTCTTAATAGGCTGATCCTTCACCTGGTGGATGGTCATCTACCTGAGAACCAGCGTGGCTTCAGAAAAGCCCAGGTAATGGTTGATATGGTGTTCGCTGCCTAATAATTCCAGAAGAAATACTAGGAGCAGGACAGAGGTCTGTACGCAATATTCGTCGATCAGACCAATGCCTTTGATACTGTCAGTTGTGAGGGTTTATGGGAAAAGTATGTCAAAATTTGGTTGCCTGAGTTCTCAGATGAAGAAATTAAAGCCATCTATAGTCATATGAAAAAATGCTATAAATCACTATTGATTAGAGAAATGCAAATCAAAACAACTCTGAGGTACCACATCACACCTATCAGATTGGCCAACATGGCAAAACAAGAAAATGATAAATGTTGGAGAAGATGTGGGAAAATTGTAACATTAATGCACTGTTGGTAGAGTTGTGAAATGATCCAACCATTTTGGAGAGCAATTTGGAACTATGCCCAAAGGGCTACAAAAATGTGCACACCCTTTGACCCTGCAGTAGCACTCCTAGGGCTGTATCCCAAAGAGATCATGCAAATGGGAAAAGGACCTACATGTTCAAAAATATTTATAGTAGCTCTTTTTGTGGTGGCAAAGAATTGGAAATTGAGAGGATGCCCATCAATTGGGGAATGGCTGAACAAGTTGTGGTATATGAATGTAATGGAATACTGTTGTGCTATAAGAAATGATGAACAGGCTGACTTCAGAAAAACCTGGAAAGACTTGTATGGTCTGATGCTGAGTGAAGTGAGCAGAACTAAGAGAACATTGTATACAATAACAGCCAATTGTGTGATGACTAATATTGATAACCTTAACCCTTCCCGGCAATACAAGAACCTAAAACATCTCCAAAGGCCTCGTGATGGAAAATGCTATCTACATCCAAAGAAAGAACTATAGAATTTGAATGCAGATCGAAGTATACTACTTGCTATTTTTTTTCTCTTCTGTTGAGTTTTGTTTCCTCTTTCTGGTGGTTCCTCCTATTGGTTCTAATTCTTACTTACAACATCACTAATGTGAAAATATGTTTAATAGGAATGTATATTTATAGCCTATATAAGGTTGTGCACCATCTTGGGAAGGAAGGGAGAGAAAAATTTTAAAGTCAAAAGCATATGGAAGTAATTGTTGATAAATCAAAATAAATTAATAAAAATTTTTTTTAAAAAATTAGGTTACCTGGATTTAAGGCTGGGAGCCAAGATGACAGAGTAAGCAATAAGTCACAGTCATTCTCTTTTATTGACCTCGAAAAAAAGCAGAAAATAGCACCCCAGGAAAAATTCTGGAACAGCAGAGTCAGAGGAAAGATAGGGTGAAGGAATCTATTAATCCAGAAAACTTGAAGGATCTCCAAAAAAGGTCTGTGTCACTTGGATAAAAGGAGAGCACAGTTGAGGAGGGAAGCGTCCCAGCAAGTCAGAAATAAGCCCTACTTCAGCAAACCAGCATGAGATCCTGAGCCCCAGGGTAGTAGAATAGGCAAATGCCAATACCAGGACCATTGTGTGCCCTAGTATAGCCAGGGGAATTGGCAGACTCTAGCTCAGAGAACCACCACGTGCACTGGTGCAGCTTCAGGTAGGCAGGCATCTCCTAGCAGCAGACCTCGCCATGCTCCAGCACAGCCCAGGGCAGGTGGCATCCTCCAGTGACCAGACTCCCATGTGCTTCAGTGTAGCCTTGGGGAAACAGAAAAACCCCACCTGGCCTCAGTACATGCCAGACACCACCACTAGGACCCCAGCTCAGCATCAGATAAGCTGCCAGACCCCTACAGCCCCAAGCTGCCAGCGCACAAAGCCAGTGACCAGGCCCCTGGCCCCCAGCACAAGAAGCCTGGGACAGTGCCCCCTGTGCCCCAGAAGCAGAGCTCAACTTTAAAATTCAAGAAACAGACAAACAAGATCAGCAAGAAGCAAAAATGAACACTGACCACAGGCTGTTTCTATGGGGACAAGGAAGATTGACACACAAACTCAGAAGAGGACAACATTACCAAAATACCTAATCCGAAACATCAAAGGGGAATAAGAATTGGTCTCCAGCCCAAAAAGCCTTCTTGAAAGAGCTCAAGAAGGATTTTAAAAGTCAAATAAGAGAAGTAGAAGAAAAATTGGGAAAAGAAATGAGAGGTATGCAAGAGAGTGTTAAACAGCTTGGAAAAAGAAGGACAAAAATTGACTGAAGAGAAAGAACTTCTTAAAAAGTAGAATTGGTCAAATGGAAAAGGAGGTACAAAAGCTCACTGAAGAAAACAATTCCTTAAAAATTAGAACTGGGCAAGAGGAAGCTAATGCCTCTATGAGACATAAAGAATCACTCAAACAAAATCAAAAGAATGAAAAAATAGAAGAAAATGTAAAAAACCTCATTGTAAAAACAACTGATCTGGAAAATAGATGCAATAATTTTGATTACATTAAATCGAAAAGTTTTTGCAGAAAGCCAATACAACCAAGATTAGAAGGGAAGCAGAAAGCTGGGAAACAATTTTTACAGCCAGTGTCTCTGAAAAAGGCCTCATTTCTAAAATATATAGTGACCTGAGTCAAATTTATAAAAATACAAGTCATTACTCAATTGATAAATGATCAAAGGATATGAACAGGCAGTTTTCAGATGAAGAAATTAAAGCTATCTATAGTCATATAAAAATGCTCTAAATCATTATTGATTAGAGAAACACAAATAAAAACAATTCTGAGGTACCACATCATACCTATCAGGTTGGCTAACATGACAAAACAGGAAAATGACAAATGTTGGAGAATATGTGGGAAAATTGGAACATTAATGTATTGCTGGTGGAGTTGTGAACTGATCTAACCATGCTGGAGAACAATTTGGAACTATGCCCAAAGGGCTATAAAACTGTACATACCCTTTGATCCAGCAATACGACTTCTAGTTCTGTATCCCAAAGAGATTATAAAAATGGGAAAAGGACCCACAAGTACAAAAATACTTATACCAGCTCTTTCTGTGGTGGCCAAGAACTGGAAATTAAGGGGATGCCCATCAATTGGGGAATGACTGAGCAAGTTATGGTATATGAATGTAATGGAATATATTGTTCCATAAGAAAGGATGAGCAGAGAGACTTCAGAAAAACCTGGAAAGACTTACATGCACTGATGCTGAGTGAAGTGAGTAGAACCAGGAGAACATTGTAAACAGTAACAACAACATTGTACAATGACTAACTTTGGTAGACTTACCTCTTCTTAGCAATGCAAGGATCTATGACAACTCCAAAAGACTCATGATGGAAAATGCTATCCACATCCAGAAAAAGAACTATGGAGTTTGAATGCAGATCAAAGCATTCTATTTGCTCTCTTCTTTTTGTTTGTTTCTTCTTCCTCGTGGTTCCCCATTGGTTCTAATTCTTCTTTACAATACGACTAATGGGGGCAGCTAGGTAGCACAGTGGGTAGAGCACTGGCCCTAGAGTCAGAAGGACCTGAGTTCAAATCCGGCCTCAGACATTTGACACTCACTAGCTGTGTGACTCTGGGCAAGTCACTTAACCCCAATTGCCTCATCAAAAAAAAAAAAAAACCAATATGACTAATGTGAAAATAAAAAAAATAAATTAAAAAATAGATCCAGGAGAGATAACTTAAGAATTACTGGTCTAACTACCTGGAAGCCATGATCAAAAAAAGAGCCTGGCCAGCATCTTTCAAGAAATTATCAACTCCCCTGATAGCCTAGAACCAGATGGTAAAATACCCATTGAAAGAATCCACCAATCACATCCTGAAAGAGATCCCAAAATGAAGACTACAAGGAATATGGTAGCCAAATTCCTAAATTACCAGGTCAAGGAGAAAATACTGCAAACAGCCAGAAAGAAACAATTTAAATATTGTGGAACCACAGAAAGGATTACGCAGGACCTAATAGCTTCTACATTAAAAATTTGGAGGGGTTGAAATATGATATTCCAGAAAGCAAAGGATCTTGTATTACAACCAAGAATCAACTACCCAGCAAAACTGAGCATAATCTTTCAGGGTAGGAGATGGACATTCAATAAAATAGGGGACTTCCAAACTTTCTTGATGAAAAAACCAGAGCTGAACAGAAAATTCAAGCTTCAAATACAAGACTCAAGAGAAGTACAAAAAAAGTATATAGGAAAGAAAAAAACAAACATGTTATTCAATAAGATTAAACTGTTTACATCCCTATATGGGAACATGATACTTGTAACTCTTGAGAACTGTATCATTATTATGACATTATGACATTATGAAGGGACAGATGGTGGGTATGAGTTGACTTTGATACGATGATAATAAAAATTAATTAAGAGGTGAAAAAAGGGATTGTACTGGGAGAAGAGGAAAGAAGGAGGCAGTGTAAATTAGTATAAATTTGTGTACAAAGTGTAAATTTGCATAAAAATGTAAATTACATCACATGGAGAGGCACAAAGACCTATTACAGTAGAGGGAGAGAAGGGAGGGAGAAAAGCATAAATGGGAGAGGGGAATACAATAGAGAGAAAGACAGTTAGTAATCATACCGGTGAATGTGAATGGTATGAAGTCTCTCATAAAACAGAAGTGGAAAGCAGAGTGCAAAAACTTTAATCATACAATATATTGTTTTCAAGAAACAAATTTGAAGCAGAGAGATACACACAGAGTAAAGGTAAAGGGTTGGAGTGGAATATATTATGTTTCAGCTGAAGTAAAAAAAGCAAGGGCAGCAATCCTGATCTGAACAAAGCAAAAGCAAAAATAGATCTAATTAAAAGAGATAAGAAAGGAAACCACATCCTGCTAAAAGGTACCTCAGACAACGAAGAAATATCATTACCAAACATATATGCACCAAGTAGTTACCATCCAGATTCTTAGAGGAGTAGTTAAGTGAGTTACAGGAAAAAATAGATAGCAAAAGAATATCAGTGGAAGACCTCAACCTTCCCCTCTCAGAACTAGATAAATCTAACCATAAAGTAAACAAGAAAGAGGCTAAGGAGGTGAAGAAAATTTTTAGAAAAGTTAGATATTGTAGACCTCTGGAGAAAATTGAATGGGATTAGAAGGAAATATACCTTTTTCTCAGCAGTACATGGCAACTACACAAAAATTGACCATGTATTAGGGTATAAAAACCTCATAATCAAATGCAGAAAGGCAGAAATATTTAATGCATCCTTTTCAGATCACAACGCAATAAAAATCACGGAAAGATAGACTAAAAATTAAATGAAAACTAAATAAGCTAATCCTAAAGAATAAGTGGGTCAAACAACAAGTCATAGAAATAATCAATAACTTCATCTAAGAGAATGTTAATGAGACAACATACCAAAACTTACAGCATGCTGCCAAAGTAGTTCTTAGGGAAAATTTTATATCTCTAAATACTTACATGAATTAAATAGAGAAAGAGATCAATGAATTGGGAATACAACTAAAAAAGCACAAATTAAAAATTCTCAATTAAATACCAAATTAGAAATTCTGAAAATCAAAGGAGAAGAGAGATTAATAAAACTGAAATTAAGAAAACTACTGAATTCATGAATAAAACTAAGAACTGGTTTTATGAAAAAAATAGATGAGCTTTTAGTAAATTTGATTTAAAAAAAAGAAAACCAAATTACAAGTATCAAAAATGAAAAGGGTGAAGTCACCATTAATGAAAAGGAAATTAAAACAATAATTAGGAGCTATTTTGCCCAACTGTATACCAATAAATCTGACAATCTAAGTAAAATGGATGAATAATGACAAAAATACAAATTGTACAGTTTAACAGAAGAGGAAATAAAATACTTAAAAAACCCTATTTCAGAAAAAGAAATTGAACAAGCCATCAATGAACTCCCTAAGTAAAACTCTCCAGTGCCAGATGGATTTACAAGTGAATTCTACCAAACATTTAAAGAATCATTAATCCCAGTGCTATATAAAATATTTGGAAAAATAGGTGAAGGAGTCCTACCAAATTCTTTTTGTGATAGAAATATGATGCTGATACCTAAACCTGGAGGAGCCAAAATAGAGAAAGACAATTATAGACCAATTTCCCTAATGAATATCAGTGCAAAAATTTTAAATTAAATATTAGCCAAAAGATTACGGCAACTTATCACAAGGATAATATGACCAGGTGGGATTTATACCAGGGATGCATGACTAGTTCAATATTGGAAAAACTATGTTCATAACTGACCATATCAATAATGAAATTAACAGAAATCACATGATTATCTCAATAGATGCAGGAAAAGTTTTTGACAAAGTACAACACCCATTCCTATTAAAAACACTAGAGACCATAGGAATAATAGTTTTCCTTAAAATAATGCAGTGCATCTACCTAAAACCATCAGCAAGCATTATATGTACTGGTGATAAGCTAGAAGCATTTCCAATAAGATCAGGGGTGAAACAAGGATGCCCATTATCACCACTGTTACTCAATATTTTACTGGAAATGCTAGCTTTAGCAATAAGAAATGGAACACAAAATTGAAGGAATTAGAATAGACAATGAACAAATAAAGCTGTCACTCTTTGCAGATGGTATGACGGTATACTTAGAGGATCCTAGAGAATCAAGTAAAAAACTATTTGAAATTATTAACAACTTCAGCAAAGTTGCAGGATGTAAAATAAACTCACATAAATCATCATTTCTATATATTACTAACAAAGCCCAACAACAAGAGATAGAAACAGAAATTCCATTTAAAGTAACTATAGACAACACACAATATTTGAGAGTCTACATCCCAAGACAAACCCAGGAACTATATGAACACAATTACAAAACACTTTTCACACAAATAAAATCAGATCTAAATAATGGGAAAAATACCAGTTGCTCATGGGTAGGCCGAGCTCATATAATAAAAATGACAATTCTACCTAAATTAATTTACTTATTCAGTGCCATACCAATTAAACTACCAAACAATTATTTTACAGTGATAGAAAAAATAATAACAAAATTCATCTGGAAGAACAAAAGGTCTAGAATATCAATGGAATTAATAAAAAGAAATGCAAGGCAAAGTGGCCTAGCCATACCAGATCTAAAACTGTGTTATAAAGCAGCAATCATCAAAACTATTTGGTACTAGCTAAAAAATAGAGTGGTAGATTAGTGGAATAGGTTAGGTACACAGACACAGTAGTCAATGATTACAGTAATCTAGTGTTTGATAAACCCAAAGACTCTAGCTTTTCAGATAAGCACTCACTATTTGATAAAAACTGTTGAGAAAACTGGAAAATATTATGGTAGATGGGGCAGCTAGGTGGCGCAGTGGGTAGAGTTCTAGTCTTGGAATCAGGAGGACCTGAGTTCAGATCCAGCCTCACACAATTGACATTTACTTAGCTGTGTGACCTTGGGCAAATTACTTAACCCCAATTGCTTCACCAAAAAGCAAAAAAAAAAAAAAAAAAAAAAAGGAGGAGCAACAAGGTGGTGCGGTGGATAGAGCACTGGCCCTGGAGTTAGGAGGACCTGAGTTCAAATCTGGCCTCAGACACTTGACACTTACTAGTTGTGTGACCCTGGGCAAGTCACTTAACCCCACTGCCTAGCCAAAAGAAACAAAACAAAAAAAAACTATTATGGCAGAAACTAGGCATAGACCAACATCTTATACCATATACCAAGATAAAGTCAAAATGGCTACACAATTTAGATATAAAGACTGATAGTATAAGCAAATTAGGAGAGCAAGGAATAGTTTACCTGTCAGATACATGGAGAAGGGAAGAATTTATGACCAAACGAGATAGAGAACATTATGAAATGCAAAATGGATAATTTTGATTACATTATGTTGAAAAGTGTTTGCACAAACAAAGCAAATACAATCAAGATTAGAAGTGAAGCAGAAAGCCAGGAAACAATTTTTATAGGCAGTGTCTCTGATAAAGGCTTCATATCTAAAATACATAGAGAACTGAATCAAATTTATAAGGATGCAAGTCATTCTCCAATTGATAAATGGTCAAAGGATATGAACAGGCAGTTTTTTTTTCTTTTTTGCTTTTTGGTGAGGTGATTGGGGTTAAGTGACTTGCCCAGGGTCACACAGCTAGTAAGCGTTAAGTGTCTGAGGCTGGATTTGAACTCAGGTCCTCCTGACTCCAAGGCCAGAGCTCTATTTACTGCGCCACCTAGCTGCCATTCCAATAGGCAGTTTTTAGATGAAGAAATTAAAGTTATCTATAGTCATATGAAAATGCTACATTGCTGGTGGAGTTATGAACTGATCTGACCATTCTGGAGAACAATTTGGAACTATGTCCAAAGGGCTATAAAACTGTGCATACCCTTTCACCCAGCAATACCACTACTAGGTCTGTATTTCAAAGAGATAATATCAATGGGAAAAGGACCCACATGTACACAAATATTTGTGGCAAATCTTCTTGTGGTAGCCAAGAATTGGAAATTGAGGGGATGCCCATCACCTGGGGAATGGCTGAACAAGCTGTGGTATATGAATGTAATGGAATGCTATTGTTCCATAAGAAATGATGAGCAAGCAGATTTCAGAAAAACCTGGAAAGACTTGCATGAACTGATGCTGAGTGAAGTGAGCAGAACCAGAACATTTAACACAGTAACAGCAACATTGTATGATGACTAATTTTGATAGACTTAGGTCTTCTCAGCAATGCAAGGATCTAAGACAATTCCAAAAGACTCATAATTGGAAAATACTATCCACATCCAGAGAAATAACTATGGAGTCTAAAAGCAGATCTAAACATACTATTTTCTCTCTCTTTTGTTTTGTTTTTTCTTTCTTGTGGTTTTTCCATTTGATTCTGATTTTTCTTTCACAATATGACTAATGTGGAAATATGTTTAATATGACTGTACATGTATAGCCTATCTTGCATGCCATCTTGGGGGGGAAAGAGGGGAAGAAGGGTGAAAAATGTGGAACTCAAAATCTTATAAAGTAAATGTTGAAAACTAAAAATAAGTAAATAAATTTTTTGGAAAAAAAAGAAATGAAAAAAACATTTAAAATGAATAAAAATAAAAATTAAATTAATAAGAAAAAATATTTGGTTGCCCAAAGAAGTTCATCAGTATTGTATGCCAATTTCATGACAGTATTCTTGCCTGGGTTCTAGATACTGGTGTGCTCGCGCTTTCCCAGTCACCAATGGAGTGAAATAAAGCTATGTGCTTGCTTTTTAGTACAGTGTTTCCGGCAATATTGTGAGACACCTTCAATAAGGACAAACACAGTATCAAGGTCAGCTACCAGACTGGCTGCAAGTCAAGATTAAAATAGAGAGAGAGTTGGTGCATGATTTTTTGTTTGCAGATGATTGTGCACTCAATGCAGCTTATGAAGCTGAGATACATCAATCAATTCTCTGCTGTTTGTGCTAATTTTGGCCTAACAATTAACACGAAGAAAACACAGGTGTTCTACCAGCCAGCACCATACCAAGCATACATGGAACCATCAGTTACAGTAAATGGAAGTTTTGAATACTTTTTTGAATGATAAGTTCACTTAGCTTGGCAGTATACTTTCCAGGGATGCACACACTGATAATGAGATTGACATTGTCAAGGACAGCTAGGTGGTGCAGTGAATAGAGAACCAGCCCTGGAATCAGGCGTACCTGAATTCAAATCTGGCCTCAGAAATTTGACACTCACTAGCTGTGTGACCCTGGGCAAGTCAGTTAACCCCAATTGCCTCACCACAAAAAACGAAATAAAGGAAGGAAGGAAGGAAGGAAGGAAGGAAGGAAGGAAGGAAGGAAGAAGAGAAAGAAAGAAAGAAAGAAAGAAAGAAAGAAAGAAAGAAAGAAAGAAAGAAAGAAAGAAAGAAAGAAAGAAGGAAGGAAAGGAGGAAAGAAGGAAAGAAGGAAAAAAGGAAAGAAAAAGAAAGGAATACAGAGATTGACACTGCCAGAACTAGCTCAGTGTTTGGGAAGCTCTGAAGGAAAGTGTCAGAGACAAGGTATTAGACTGACTATCAAACTGAAGGTCTACAGAGCTGCTATACTGAACTCATTGTTGTGCCCGTGAAACCTGGACATACCAGCGCCATGCCAGGAAACTGAATTGCTTCCATTTGAATTGTCTTGGGAAGATTCTGAAGATCATCTAGGAGGATAAGGTACCATACACTGTGGTCCTTTCTTAAACTAAACTGCCAAGCATTCAGACTCTACTGCAAAGAGCACTACTTCAATGGGCTGGCTATGTTTGAATGCCAAATGTACACTTGCCCAAAAGACTACTTTATGGAGAACTCACACAAGGCAAGAACTCATGTGGTGGTCAGAAGAAGTGATATAAGGACTCTCTAAAAGTCTCTCTGAAGAACTCTGGAATTGGCTGCATGACATAGGAGACTCTGGCACAGGATTGCCCAGCATGGCATCCCCTCATCAAACTAGGTGCTTTGCTCTATGAATAAAATAAAAGTGAAGTAGCTCAAAAGAAACGCAAGATGCACAGATTTAGAGACTCCTCCTCAAATGTTCACACAGACTATTTGTGCCCAACCTGTGGTAGAGCATTCTGAGCTCATATTTGTCTGAACGGTCACAATGAGACAAAGCATAACTTGATTCCAACATAGTGATGTCATTTTGGTCCTCCCCGAGAACAAAGGACAACAATCAACCAACCGCCAACCCTCTGGTCTAAGCCATAATCTCCTCACACCTGGACTAGTGATAGTCTTTTGGTTAGTCTCCCTCCTGCAAGTCTTTCTCTACTCTAGTCCATCTTCCTCTCAGCTCTCAAAGTGACCATTCTCAAGTGTAGGTCTGACCATGTCACCCCCCCACTCAATAAACTCCATTGGCTCCCTAGCACTGCAGGATTAAATATAAAATACTCCGGCATTCAAAGGTCTTCGTAACCCTATCCCCCTCCTCCACTTTTCAGTATTGTTACACATTACACTCCTCTGTATACTCTAATACTCAATGACATTGGCCTCCTTGCATAAGACACTAAATCTCTTGGCTCTGGGTATTTTCACTGGCTGTCCATTAAATGTCTAGAATTTTCTTTCTCTCCTCATATCTATTTCCTGACTTCCCTGGACCTATACCAAGGCACCACCAGACCCATTCTTGGCACCATAATGGAGACAGGTGCCAACTGGGAGCTTTGTTGCCCACTACCCAATTAAAGGGCACAGGTTCAGGGTGAGTGAGAAGGGGTGCCATTCCAGGTAGGGAGCCCCTGGATCGCATATTAAGAAAGAAGGAAGTTCAGAAGCAAACAACCTCAGTGTGGCTCAGGCTCCAGGAGCCAAGGAGGGTCTTAGTTCCAGCATCTAGTCCAGCCTGTAAAGAAATAATAAGTAGAAGAATCCCAGACCAAAGGGTGCCTATAATTCCTTCACTCTGAACCAAAAAGGCTTTTCAGATGGCTGATAGGGGCTACATCCAGCAGCATTTTACCAAATAGCAGGAACTTGCAGAGCTCAGACTAGGGTGGGGAGGGGAGAGCAGTGATGAGACTTTGCCTTGAATCAACGCACTTTGATCAACCACGATTTGACTATTTTTTGCGAGGTAAAACTGTCTACATATGATACGTGGCAAAAAATCCAAGCATTTTGAAAAAAAGTTATCTTTTTTCAAAACTCTTCTTCAAAAGGAAATTCTGGATGAACATTTTCCGCAGTTAGCAAAGGTCACTGATGAGCAGGATGATATATGCAAATCATTTGAAGAATATGCAACTGTTAATTGGAGAATACAATACAATGACTGACTTTGAGAATCATGACATCACACTCAAAATAGCATTTCAGCATCACCTAGTTGATATCATCAAGGCATCTAAAGAACTACAGATGGAATTGATTGAGCTCTCAGTAGAGCATTTTAAAGTCACTGTTTGATGCTAAGAAAGATCTATTTGAAATACGGCAAAATGCAATAGACTATCCATGCCTTTGGCAACATGCCCAAAAAAAGCTTTCTTGCTTTTCAACCACTTATTGTGAATCTACATTCCCCTACCTAATCCAAATCAAGATACCCTTGAGGTCACAAATGACTGACACCCATCTAGAGGATCAGCTGAAACTGCGAACCTTCATGCTGCAACCAAATATTAAAATGCTTTCTAACAAAAAGCAGACACAAAAAAGTCATTAAAAGGTTAGTTAATTTTAAAATTAACAAATAGTTTTGATTTTTTTGAAATTATTAAGTACATAATGGTCAGATTTTTACAAAATAATGTAGATTTTTAAGTTTATCTAACTGAAGTTTCTTGAATGCACTTATTTGATTAGAGCTAAATATTAATGCAGTTTTCCAATATGAAAAGGGTCCTCACCCCTGACCTAGACCATTCCTGTTAACCAACCCCAAATGTCCCAGTCAGATGTCCCTTCATGTTTAATCTCACAGACCTGTCCCTAACTTTCCAATGAAATTCAAATGCTGGTAATATTAAGGGTTTAATTAAACACATATGTGTAACATTTAGTTAATCCCAATTTAAACAGTTCTCATTCTGTTATCTTGGGTTTAGCTCTCTACTTTATTAAGTTGCCTGTTTCTGAGAACCAGTTCCCCTTGGAAATTCAGTGTTGAAAGGATCTGTCCGTGACTACTGTTCACAAATTGGCCAGTTTGGTCCACTCAAACTCAGAGACATGCATCCTTGAATCAACATTTTACTGTCTTTAACTGTAGTGTTAGCTGTTAACAGTACCTAGAATGGGCCTTATTTCTAGGGCAGATTTACAGAGGCATTTCTTCCTGTAGATTAACTTTCCAGGTTCCAAGTCTCTTGTGGAGATTTCCTAGGCAATGCTGCTTAAGCCTACTGCAGATGAAGATAATTTAGTAGGGCCTGACAAAACCTAATTATATTAGCCTTCCAATAAGTAGTCCATTAGTTCACTAGCCAGGGGAAATCTTACAAAATTTACTTTATTACCATCAGGGCTATAGGAAGAACATCAATTAGGCTACCTATAATTCATCTGAAAGCCTGGAGTTTCAGTCTTCATATACTACTTGTTCTTTCTGTCTTTACCTATCTTTACACTGCCAAGATAATGCTATCTGTAAGCTAGAGGAAGTATCTTTAAAAAAGAATCCTTGAGGGGCAGCTAGGTGGCGCAGTGGATAGAGCACTGGCCCTGGATTCAGGAGGACCTGAGTTCAAATCCGGCCTCAGACACATAACACTTACTAGCTGTGTGACCTTGGGCAAGTCACTTAACCCCACTGCCTAGCCAAAAAATAAATAAATAAATAAAATAAAAAGAATCCTTGAGAGAGGCAGAGCCAAGATGGTGGAGTGAAGGCAGGAATTCACCTGAGCTCTCCCAAATTCCCCTCCAAACAGCTTTAAAATAACACCTCAGAACAACTTCTGGAGTGGCAGAAACAACAAAAGGACAGAGTGAAACAATTTTCCAACTCAAGAAGATTGACATGAAAGGTCTGTGTCAATGGGAGAAGAGTGGCACATAGTCCAGTGTAGGCCACACCCTTGCAAGTCAGCAATAGGCTGTGAGGGTGACAGGCAATTTCATGAGTCTCAGCCTACAGGCAGTAAGGGGGCTGGATAATTGGTCAGAAGGAGATTACAGAAGGAGATTTGTTAGCACTGGGTGTAGGACTCTGTTGCACTGCCTATACAGGAATTGGGTTCACAGGCCCAGGTCACAGTTACCTGGGTGAGGAGGAGCAATAGCACACAGTTCCAGAATAGAAAGACTGCTTGTATTGCGGAGACTAGGAGATCAGTGACCTTAGATCACACCACCTGAGAAGAACTGAAAACTTACAGGTCTCCAGAATTAGCTCTGAAAACAGCAGCACAAAAGCCTGAAATTTCAAACAGTGCCCCATCCAACCTAGGAACAAACATCAACTTTAACACAAAGTTAAAAGTCAAGAAAAAGTCTAGAAAAATGAGCAAAAATAACCAAAAAAAGAACTTGTACATAGAAAGTTACTATGGTAACAGGGAAGATCAAAACACAAATTCAAAAGAGGACCACAAATGTCAAAAGGCAAAGCCTCAAAGAAAAATGATTGGCATCAGGCCAAAAAAAATTCATGGAAGAGCTCAAAAAGGATTGTAAAAAACAAATAAGAAAAGTAGAAAAAAACTGGGGAAAGAAATGAGTAGTGCAAGAGAATCAGGAAAAAAGAATCAACAGCTTGGTAAAGGAAGCACAAAAAAATGGAAAAAGATACAAAAATTCTCTGAAGAAAACAACCCCTTAAAAAGTAGAATTGGCCAAATGGAAAAGGAATTACAAAAGCTCACTGAAGATAGTAATTCCTTAAACATTAGAACTGGACAAGTGGAAGCTAATTACTCCATGAGACATCAAAAAACAATAAAACAAAATAAAGAATGTCTCACTGGAAAAAATAACTGACCTAGAAAACAGACCAAGGAGAAATAATTTAAGAATTATTGGAATACCTGAAAGCCATGATCAAAAAAAGAGCCTACACATCATATTTCAAGAAATCATTAAAGAAAATTGCCCTGATATCTTAGGACCAGAGGATTCTATTTCCAAATAGAGATGGAAAGTATCCATTGATCATCTCCTGAAAAAAGATCCCAAAATGAAAACTCCCAGGAAAATTATAGCCAAATTCCAGATCTCCCAGATCAAGAAGAAAATACTACAAACAGCCAGAACAAAACTATTCAAATATCTTGCTCCAAGCAAGATACAGTCAGGATAATACAGGATTTAGCAGCTTCTAAAAGATCAGAAGGCTAAAAATATGATAACTGGAGAGCAAAGAAGCTAGCATTACAATCAAGAATCACAAACCTAGCAAAACTGAGTATAATCCTTCAGAAGAAAAAATACACATTTAATGAGACAGAGGACTTTCATGCATTCCTGATGAAAAGACCAGAGCTGGGCAGAAATTTGATTTTCAAATACAAGACTCAAGAGAAGCATAAAAAGGTAACTAGGAAAGAAAAATTATAGGGGATTCATTAAGGTTAAACTGTTTACATTTTTACATAGGAAGATATTTGTAACTCCTAAGATCTTTATCACTATTAGAGCACTTAGAAGAAGTATAAATAGACAAAGGGCATGGGTATGAGTTGATTATGATGGAATGATATAAAAAAAATTAAGGGATAAGAAAGAGGAATGCACCAGGAGAAGGGGGAAAGGAGAGGTAGAATGGAGTAAAATATTTCACATAAAAGAAGTGCAAAAGAGCTTTTGTGGTGGAGGGAGAAGATGGAGGTGGGAGTGGTGGGCTTGAACCTTATTCTCATGAACTGGCAGAAGGAAGGAATCTATCTTACCGTTTAGGGAAGTAGGAGGGGAGGACGATGACAAGGGTGGGGCTGATAGAAGAGAGGGCTGATTGGGGGAGATGGTGAATCACTTGTGAGAAAGGACTGGGTGAAAGGAAAGAGAGAGAAGGATAAATGAGAAAAATTGGATGGAGGGAAATACAGAATTAGTAATCATAACTGTGAATGTGAATGGGATAAAGTCACCCATAAAATGGAAGTAGATAAAAACCAGAATCCTAATATATATTGTTTACAAGAAACATACTTTAAACAGAGAGACACACACAGAGTAAAGGTAGGAGGCTGGAGCAGAATCTATTTTCAGATGAAGTTAAAAAAAAAAAAGCAGTGGTAGCAATCATGATCTCAAAGTAAAAGCAAAAATAGATCTAATTAAAAGAGATAAGGGAGGAAACTACATCTTACTAAAAGGTACTATAGAAAATGAAGTAATGTCAATGCTAAACATATATGCACCAAATAGTATAGAATTCAAATTCTTAAAGGAGAAATTAAGTGAGTTAAAGGAGGAAACAGACAGTAAAAGTATACTAGTAAGGGAGCCTCACCTTTCCCTCTCAGAACTAGATAAATCTAACCAAAAAATAAACAAGAAAGAAATTTAGGAGGTGAATAGATTTTTAGAAAAGTTAGATATGATAGAACTCTAGAGAAAACTGAATGGGAATAAAAAGGAATATACCTTTTTTCTCAATGGTACATGACACCTACACAAAAATTGATCATGTAGCAGGGCATAAAAATCTCTCAACCAAATGGAGGAAAGCAAAAATCTTAAATGCATATTTTTCAGATCACAATGCAATAAAACTATATTCCAAAAAGGGCTGTAGAAAGATAGATTAAAAATTCATTGGAAACTAAATAATCTAATCCTAAAGAATGAATGGGTCAAAGAACAAATCATAGAAACTATCAATACTTTCATTAAAAAGAATGACAACAATGTGAGAGCATGCCAAAATTTATGGGATGCAGCTAAAGGAGTACTTTGGGGAAAATGTATATCTCTAAGTACATATATCAATAAATAGAGAAAGAGCAGATCAATAAATTGGGCACATAGTAAAGAAAAAAAAGAACAAGTTAAAAATCCCCAATTAACATTAAATTAGAAATCCTGAAAATCAAAGGAGAGATTAATAAAAATGAAAGTAAGAAAATCATTAAACTAATAAATAAAACTAGGAGCTGGTTTTATGGAAAATAAAACAACAAAATAGATAAAGCATTAGTTAATTTGATAAAAAAAGAAAAAAGAAAACCAAATTACTGGTATAAAAAATGAAAAGGGTGAATTCACCACCAAAATAGTAGAAATGAAAACAATTATGAGGAGCTATTTTGCCCAATTATATGCCAATAAATTTGACAATCTAAGTGAAATGGATGAATATTTATAAAAAATATAAATTGCTTAAATCAACAAAAGAGGAAATAGAATACTTAACCCCACCTTAGAAAAAGAAATTGAACAAGTCATCAATGAGCTCCCTAAGGAAAAAAAAATCATTGAAATTATATGGATTCACAAGTGAATTTTACCAAACATTTAAAGAATAATTAATTCCAATACCTATTATTACCTATTATTCCAATAACCTATTTGGGAAAACAAGCAAAGAAGGAAAACTAACAAATTCCTTTGATGACAAAAATATAGTGCTGATACCTAAACTAGAAAGAGCAAAAACAGAGAAAAAAAGCTACAGACCTATTTTCCTAATGAATATTGATACAAAAAATTTAAATAAAATATTATCAAGGAGATTACAATAATATATCACAAAGATCATACACTACGACCAGGTGGGATTTATAACCAATATTCAATCAGAAAAATATCAGTATCGTTGACAATATCAACAACAAACTTAACAAAAATCGTGATTATTTCAATAGTTGCAGAAAAATCTTTTAATAAAACACAATACTCATTCCTATTAAAAACACTAGAAAACATAGGAATAAATAGAGCTTACCTTAAAACGATAAGTAGTATTTATCTAAAGCTATCAGCAAGCATTATCTGTAACAAGGATAAGTTAGAAGCCTTTCCAATAAGATTGGGGTGAAGTAAGGATGCCTATTATCATTATTGTTATTCAATATTGTACTAGAAATGATAGCTATAGCTCTTCTCTTGAGCCATTCTAGATAATTATTTAAAATGCTGAGGTACTCTCTTGATCCAGAGAACCCCACAAAATCATGCAAGTCACAGGGTTCAACTCTCCAGGTCCACTTCTAAAACACCCGTGAAACAATCCAAGCTATCAAGGGCATGCATATCCAAAAAGCCACTAAATATTTGAAAGATGTCACATTGAAGAAACAATGTGTTCCCTTCTGTTGATATAATGGTGGAGTTGGCAGGTGTGCCGAGGCTAAGTAATGGGGTAGAACACAGGGTCACTGGCCCAAAGACTGCTGAATTCTTGCTGCACGTGCTTAAAAATACAGAGTAATGTGGAACTGAAGGGTTTGGATGTGGATACTCTTGTTATTGAGCATATCCAGGTTAACAAGGCTCCCAAAATGCGACGGCATACTTCCAGGGATCATGGTCGAATCAACCCATACATGAGTTCTCCTTGCCATATTGAGATGATACTTACTGAAAAGGAACAAATTGCTCCTAAACCAGAAGAGGATATTGCTCAAAAGAAAAAGGTATCCCAAAAGAAACTGAAGAAACAAAAGCTTATGGCACAGGAGTAAATATGACATTAAAGTGCAAATAAAAGTGAAATGAAAACATTTGTAAGAGTTAAAAAAAAAAAAAGAAATGCTAGCTATAATTCCATTCTAGAAAACAATTTGGAACTATTCCCAAAGGACTATCAAACTGTGCACACCTTTTGACCCAGGAATACCACTACTAGGTTCTGTATAAGAGATTAAAAAAAAAAGGTAAAGGACCTACATGGACAGAAATATTTATAGCAACTCATTTTGTGGAGGCAAAAGAGTGGAAATTGTAATGGAATACTATTGTGCTATAAGAAATGATGAGAGGTAGATTTCAGAAAAACCTGGAAAGACATGTATGGACTGGTGCTGAGTGAAGTGAGAACCAGGAGAATGTTGTATACAGTAACAGCTATGCTGTGTGATGACTAACTTTGATAGGCTCAGCCTCTCTCAGCAATGCAAGGATTGCTAGTCTCAGGATGGAAAACTATCCACATCCAGAGAAAGAACTATAGAGTTTGAATGCAGATAGAAGCACACTATTTGCAGTTTTTTCCTTCTGTTTTCTTTTGTTTCCTCTTTCTTGTGGTTCCTCCTATTGGTTCTAATTCTTCCTTACAACATGACTAATGTGCAAATATGTTTAATAGGAATGTATACATAGAATCTACATCAAATTGCACATTGTCTTGGCAAGGGAGAAGAGAGAGGGGGAGAAAAATTAAATTTAAAACTCAAAAGTTTACGGAAGTGATTGTTGATACATCAAAATATATTAATAAAAAAAATGAGAAATTGAGGGGATGTTCCTCAACTGGGGAACAGCTAGACAAGTTTTGGCATATGATTATAATCATATTATTTCATTTCCTCTTCTGTTAACCTGGGCAATTTATATTTTTGTAAATATTCATCCATTTCACTGAGATTGTCAAATTTGCTGGCATACAATTGGGCAAACTAGCTCCTCGTTACTGCTTTAATTTCTTCTTCATGGTGAAATCACCCTTTTCATTTTTAATACTGGTAATTTGGTTTTCTTCTTTCTTTTTTTACTCAAATTAACCAAATGTTCATCTATTTTATTGTTTTCCCCCATAAAACCAGCTCTTAGCTTTATTAGTTCAACAGTTTTCTTAATTTTGATTTTATTAATCTCTCCTTTGATTTTCAGAATTTCTAATTTGGCATTTAATTAGGGATTTTTAATTTGTTCCTTTTCTAGCTTTTTTAGTTACATGCATTGATCTCCTCTTTCTCTATTTAATTCATGTAAGCATTTAGAGATATAAAACTTCCCCTAAGAACCACTTTCGCTGCATCCCACAAGTTTTGGTATGTTGTCTAATTATTGTCATTCTCTTGAATGAAGTTATTGATTGTGTGTATGATTTGTTGTTTGACCCACTCATTCTTTAGAATTAGATTATTTAGTTTCCAATTAATTTTAGTCTATCTTTTCATGGCCCTTTATTACATGAAATTTTTATTGCATCATGATCTGAAAAGAATGCATTTAATATTTTTGCCTTTCTGCATTGGGTTGTGAGGTTTTTATGCCCTAATACAGTCAATTTTTGTGTAGGTGCAATGTACTGCTAAGAAAAAGGTAAAGAAAAAGGTATATTCCCTTCTATCCCCATTCAGTTTTCTTCAGTGTTCTACCATATCTATCTTTTCTAAAATTCTATTCACCTCCTTAACTTCTTTCTTGTTTATTTTGTGGTTAGATTTATCTAGTTCTGAGAGGGGGAGGTTGAGGTCCCCCACTAGTATAGTTTTGCTGTTTCTTTCTGTAATTCACCTAACTTCACCTCTAAGAATGTGGATGCTATACCACTTGGTGCATATATGTTTAGCAATGATATTACTTCATTGTCTATGGTACCTTTTAGCAGGATGTAGTTTCCTTCCTTATCTCTTTTAGTTAGATCTATTTTTGCTTTTGCTTTGTTCAGATCAGGATTGCTGCCCTTGCTTTTTTTACTTCAGCTGAAGCATAATATATTCTATTCCAACCTTTTACCTTTACTCTGTGTGTATCCCTCTGCTTCAGATGTATTTCTTATAAACAACTTATTGTAGGATTATGGTTTTTAATCCACTCTGCTATCTGCTTGTTTTATGGGAGAGTTCATTCCATTCACATTCACAGTTATGGTTACTATCTGTGTCTTTCTCTCTATCCTATTCTCCCCCACCCCCCTCCATTTACGCTCTTCTCTCTCCTTTTTCCCTTCCCCTCCTCACTAGAGTTTTGCTTCTGACCACTGCCTTCCTCAATCTGCCCTCCATCCTGTCAGCCTCCTCCCTTTTCTTTCCCTTTTCCCTTACTACTCATTCCCTCCCTTCTATCCACTCTCTCCCTCTTCTTTCCCCTTTCCTCTCCTACTTCCTGTAGGGTAAGTTAGATTTCTATATCTAAGTATGTTATTCCATCTTTGAGCCAGATCTGATGAGAGTAAGGTTCAAATAATGATCATCTCCCTCCCTTCTTTCCTTCTATTGTAATGTCTTGTACCTCTTCATGTGATGTAATTTACCCTTTTCTGCCTCCTCCTTTCCTTGTCTCCCAGTACAATCTCTTTTTATCACTTAATTAGATTTTTTATCATCACATCAAAGTCAGCTTATACCCATGCCCTCTGTCTATGTATACTCCTTCTAAATGTTATAATAAAGATACAGTTCTCAAGAGTTACAAGTATCATCTTCCCATGTAGGGATGTAAACAATTTACCCTTATTGAGTAACGTCTTTTTTTTTTCTTTCTTGTTTACCTTTTTATATCCCTCTTGAGTCTTGTATTTGAAGACCAAATTTTCTGTGGAGCTCTGGTCTTTTCATCAGGAAAGTTTGGAAGTCCCCTATTTCATTAAATGTCCATCTCTTCCCCTGAAAGATTGTGCTCAATTTTGCTCAGTAACTGATCTTTGATTGTAATCCAAGCTCCTTTGCCTTCTGGAATATATTCCAAGCCCTCTGACTTTTTAATGTAGAAGCTGCAAGGTCTTGCATAATCTTGACTGTGGTTCCACAATATTTAAATTGTTTCTTTCTGCCTGCTTGTATTTTCTCCTTGACCTGATAATTGTGGAATTTGGCTACAATATTACTTGGCATTTTCAATTTGGGATCTCTTTTAGGAGGTGACTATTTTACCCTCTGGTTCTAGGACCTCAGGGCAGTTTTCCTTGGTGATTTCTTGTTTTTTTTTCTTTTTTCTTTTTTGGTGAGGGCAGTTGGGGTTAAGTGACTTGCCCAGAGTCACACAGTTAGTGAGTGTTATATGTCTGAGGCTGGATTTGAACTCAGGTTCTCCTGACTCCAGGGCTGGTGCTCTATCTACTGCGCCACCTAGCTGCCCCTCCTTGATGATTTCTTGAAAGATGCTATTCAGGATCTTTTTCTAATCATGGCTTTCAAGTAGATCAATTCTTAAATTATCTCTCCTGGATCTATTTTCCAGGTTAGTTGTTTTTCCAATGAGGTATTTTACTTTTTTTTTTTCTATTTTTTTTCATTCTTTTGATTTTGTTTGACTGATTCTTGATGTCTCATAGAATCATTAGCTTCCACTTGCCCAGTTTTAATTTTTAAGGAATTGTTTTCTTCAATTAGTTCTTGTGCCTCCTTTTCCATCTGGCCCATTTTACTTTTTAAGGAGTCTACCAGTTCCCCTGCCTGTGCCAAGGCACTTGGAGTGGGGGTGGGGGTCTTGGTGTTGGCACTTGCCTGCTCCACCACCCTGTCCTGTACCACTCCCCTTGCACCAGAGTGAGACAGTCCTTTCCCGTTAATCCCCAATGCTTTCTGGGCTAAAGGACTGATATGCCCCGTCTTTCTGCTGACTCAGCTGTTCCAGGGTTTCTCCTGGGGTGATATTTTCTCAGTTTTTAAAGATCAGTAAGAGAGAGTGAGAGCAATTTACTGCTTACTCCACCATCTTGGCTCCTGGACTCTGGAACTCCAAATTAAAAACAAACAAACAAACAAAAAAACAAATGTTAAAAATTGTTTGCAATAGGAAAAAATAAAATATTAAAAGAAAAAAGAATCCTTGAGAACCTGATTTTGTAAAAACAAGTCCTTTTGTCTCTTTGATATTATAAGTGTGGAGAGAATTCTGATTTTTATAATAATCGATATATGTGTAATGAGTATACTGATAGATTTGATTTTGCAGAATTGCCTTTTCCAGCTTGTGAGTCACACTCACAATGCAGCTTGAACTGATCAATCAAACCCTGACAAGGTTCACAATCACCGGCATCCTTCTGCCTGTATACCTGAATTAAAGCGAACCAAAGACTATAGAACCTATTCCTGTCACTGAACCCTAGTCCTGTGACCCACTAAGTAACAACCCCCAAGGACTTGATCAGTATTGCTCCCACAGGACTCCAGAATTATTCTATTGGCTTCCATTTGTGGGTTTGTTGTGAGAAACCACTCTGGCCCTGCGAACCATTGTTTGTAATCTACCTTCCCTCCTCCCTTTTTAATTGTGATTTATGTATATAATCTCTGTCTTCACTTAACTTATATACTTTAAGTATATAATCTTCACTTCAGCGAGGTGGAATTCTGATCAGGGGAATTCCTGATTTGCAAATCTGTTCCTCATAATGAGCTAATTAATTAAATGGCTACCTGATTACTGGCACTTTGTCTCTGGCCTGCTGTTTCATCATTCTCAGGTTGAAGACTGATTTGGTAAAATCCTGTTAACAGTAATTGATGTCAAAAGTTTTTAAGGGGTGGACTAGGGTCAAGTCTTTAAGCTCTCCAGTAAGGGAAGAAGGGACAGGCACCACTGGATTTTTTATAGAGTCCCAACTCACACTTAGTCTGTCAAGTTCAGAGCTCCCACTCTCCATTGTGGGTTCAGACTTTTGATCAAGACCACCTTTCATTCTGAGGAATGTCAATGTTCTTGGGACCTTTTCTTGGCACCAGTTTACTCTGGTAAGGCCTGTTGTACACAGATTTGGCTTTGCGTGCATCTTTTCTTTTATAAGGCAGGGCTGGCTATGGCTTGTAGTATTTTTCTTCTGTCTTTTATAAATGTGGTCTGAGCTATGGACTGCAGGGCTTCATTTCTGCACACGGTAAAACTTTTTTGCTTAAGAGTTGCTTTCAAGGTTGGTTTTGTATGGTTAAACTGGTTGAAATTAACATCTTAATTGCCTGCTTGGTTAGAATTGTGGAATGTTTATTTCTATAATTCAAGTGAATTCCTAGCACAGGGTGGAATACTTGTAATTGTGTATTTGTATTGTTATATCCCCTTATAGTGTATTTGAGTATTGTGTATACATGTTAGTTAAGTGTTATTAGCTTTTGGTGTACACCTTTAAAATGGGACAGATGTGTGGTAAAGGCATGGGGGAAGATACACCAGTTCCTATTGGCAAACCCCCAGAACAAACATTTCCCTTTCAAATGTATCTTTCAAAAGAAATATGGACTTGACTGTCCCTCATATTGCCAGGATTGAGTTGATTTGACTAGTAATGACCCTAAACTTTGCTGGCCTCATTGATGGAGCTTTGATAAGAACAAACTAGAGTATTTAAGGCAGAAATTGATGAATAAGGAAACTCAGTCTCTTGAGTGGGACAGCTATAATAAATGATACTCAGAGGCAAGGAAAAAAGAGCATAGGTTTAAATTAGAATCGGTGAAAGAAAGGATTAAATCATTTGAAAACCCTCTCCTTAACAAACCCCAAAGTACCCAACTACTTAAAATATACTTACCTTTACCAAAATACTCCACCAGTTCCCTAGTTTCCATGTTCCCTTCCAAGGTACAAGCCAAAGTTCTCCCAGGAAAAAACACTGAGGAGAGTGGCTTGATTAAGACCTATGGTTTCAAGCCCTGGCAGCAGAGAGAACTCTTTGCTATTGCCAAGAAGTATCCCAGCCCCAGGTAGGAGCCCATAGGCTTTACTGAGCAGTTCCATTCACCCTGTGTTCATACAGACCCAGGTATCTGGATCTGTATCAACCCATACATAGTTGTCTCAGTTGAGAAAGGGGAGACTAGGAATTGGTGTCAGAAAACACCCCAGGAAGCATTGAGAGACCCTCCCTGAAATCCCAATCACTCAGCATAACTAGGCTCTGGGGAGAGCTGGAAAGAGAGGTGGTAAAATGAGGGGGATGTACAGGCGATGCCTGTTACCCCTGGGACTCCTGTTGGAGATGTTTCCTTGCTCATAAAGGGGCAAGAGATGTCTCCTTTATTTGACACCAGTGCCATACTCTCAGTTTTAAACCCCTCTGCCTTCCCTGCTCCCCTCCCCCAGAGTCAAGAGTATATCTCAGTTATGGGGATTGCTAATAAGACCATTGTAGGCCATACCTTAGAACCACTCTCCCTTTTTATTGGAGAGATCAGTGCTTTTCATCCATTTATCCTGGTCCCTGAGGCCCCTAGCCACTTGCTAGGACAGGCCACTACTGCATTTGACCCAGGAGGGTCCATGGAAATGATTTGGTTGACCAAGCAGCAAAAAGGACGACTTTAACTCCTCAAACTCCTGAGAGAGTGGCTCTTATAGTACCAGTCCCTACAGAATTTGCACTTTGCCCCATAAATATAGCCTTAGTATATCCATTTTACACTGAAGTCCTGCCTGAGACTCTTGGCCCTACAAGAGAAGAAAGAGCCACCGTCCAGAGAAGAATGCTTATCAAAAATCAGGGAAAGCTTCAAAAGGAGGGATGTGAACTTGATATGACTATGGGATTATAGATTGAGAGTTTTCACAGGGCTGCTGTCACTGCCTATGAGATGTGTCCCACCTGTCCCAAAAACAATGCATCCAAGCCTCTGAAGTCTACTTATGGCCAGTTTCCTCCCCAAGATGCACCCTTTGAAACCTGGCAGATCGACTTCAATCAATTGCTACCTATCCTTGGTTACAGATATGTTTTGGTTATGGTCTGTATGTTTCCCAAGTGGGTGGAAGCATCCCCCCAGTCATACTGCCAAAGCTTCTGGGTTAGCAGAAATCCTCTTAGGAAAAATCACTCAATTATGAGGGCTTCCTAGGGAAATCCATTGTGCCTATCACCCCCAGTTATGAGGAATGGTTGAAACAGTTAATGGGATACTTAAAACCTCTCTTGCTAAATTCTCTGAGGAGCTAGATATGCCCTAGCCGAAAGCCCTTCCATTAGCCCTACTAAGCCTTAGTTCTAAACCATTTGGTTCACATAAGCTCAGTCCTTATGAGACAGTAACAGGACACCCAATGCCACTGTACCCGTGAGTGGGTAGCATAGCAGCCAAAGGCTCCCTCCTACAATACTGTATTGCATTGGCTCAGAAAATATCAGACTTACCAACTTGTCTCACAGTCCCATTCTTTAGAAATTCCAACCAAGACTCAACCCCTGATCCAACCTGGTGACTGGGTCTACTGGAAATGCCATCTCCAAAAACATTCCTTGGAACATGGTGGAAAGGTCCCTTTGAAGTCCTGCTCACCGCCCCCAGTGCTGCCAAACTCTGGGGAATGTAGTCCTGGATCCATCTGTGGCACCTCAAAAGGGCAGTACCTCCCACCTGGATTGTGGAACTTACAGATGACTTGACCCTAAAAGTTAAGCAGGGTCCAACACTGCCAACATCTGTTTCATCATTCTCAGGTTAGAGACTGGCTCAGTAAAATCCTATTAACATAAGACAGAGACTTCAAATGGAAAAAAATATATTTAAAAGTTTCTTGACCATTAATTAAATAATTCTAAATACATAAGTCTCAATTCAACTTGAGATTTTGTAGACAATTACTAAAACATATCCAAAGCCTGAATATTATAGCATTTATATGGATAGGCATCTGTGGATATTCAAATGGACCTGAAAGAAGTCCAGTAATTCTTATTACCTCCAGGATGAAATTTAAAATACATCCTTTAGAACTATCATATTTACTTAGCCTTTTCCATTGTGTTTCCTGGCACAATAGGAAAGGTTTCAATTACAATTACAGGTATCACAAGTCCTTTAAGTATATTCCTTTACCCAATAGAAAACACTTGAAAACTAATTACATAACTATATTAGTTTTCAGGTAGAAATGGTCTCATCTTGCTGCTTTCCACAGTGACATTTATTAATCCATTAAAAGTGAAAAATTGTACATATATATCATAACACTTATTTATCATATTCCCCCATTTGAAAATATATCTTATCCTCTTATCATTGAGAAAAGATGTGACACTATATGGACATATTCTCATACATGAATATATAACTGTTAAACCAATGAGCAAGGAGATGGCATGTCTAAGAATTGATTTTTTTTCTAGTCACCCAGATTAGGAAGTTGAGACAAATAGTGGTCACAAAACTAGAACAGTAAAATTAAAACAGTAGGGTTCTTTATACTTGTATCCCATTGCAGTAATTAAGAAATGCTTAATGATCGTATCTGTAAGATTCCTTCACCGTGATCAGAGACCTTTGCTATGAAAGGAGGTAGGACACAATTCTAATAAAATCAAGCCTCTCACTCAAGCCTAAGCAAGCTATAAGTCAAAGAATGGACTACCATAGGTATGCCAGAAGAAAACTCCTTTAGTTCTGTTTGATTTCAGGTACAAGTCACAGATACTTTTAGAATAGCCAATTAGCAACAGAGTTCCACATTATTCACAATATATCATAGCCAGAGAAGCTGGGTGGTACAATGGATAAAGCACCAGCCCTAGAGTCAGGAAGATCTGAGTTCAAATCCAGCCTTAGATACTTGCTAGCTGTGTGACCCTGGGCAAGTTGCTTAACCCATATTTGCCCCAGTTCCTCATTTGCAAAATGGGAACACAATGAAGAAGGATATGGCAAACCACTCCAGTATGAGACATAGTCCACAAGGTCATGTAGAGTCAGACATGACTGAATGATTGAACAACAACAACAAATGTAGCCAGTCTCAAAATCAACCAGATCGAAAATATTCCACTTCAGAAAGGAAACATCACAGTGGAGAAACTGAAGCAAGAGCATTCTGCCATTACCTTTATGTGGCCATTCTCTTAACCTTCCCAGTCGTTTGCATTTACTGATAGTTATTTTCCAGAATATAGTCTCTTTGAGTACCTCTTGGCATTTCCCTTGAATGGTGGCGTACTGGATTAACATCAAACAGTAACATCTGAATTTAAAATTCAGAGCAAATCAAATAACAATTATATCTCACATAACAAATTCTGCTACTTACAGTTTAGAGTAGGGTACAGTTGTTATTCATGTTGCAACAAGCTGGTAAATAAGAAATAACAAAACAAACCATTTATCTTCAATACTTACTAAACACATACAAAATAATTCTAAAAGCATTCATTCATCATCTTACTTTTACAGTTTAAACACATCTTGATATAAAAATCAATCATTAAAAATTAATCATATTCTGGAGTTTTATACATAAAATGAATACATAATAGTCACTCAAAACTTAGATAAAAACAAAACAAAATAAACCACTGGCCACTGTTAGCCTGGATGTCTTAAGAAACCCTTAAGGTAAAAAGAAAAATGCTTTAAGGATTTGTCGATACTAAGTTGGCTCAATATATATTAATATTATATATAACATGTAATTGGCTCAGTACATGATGCATATTATTCCAAGTGTAATTTCATAATTTTCAAAATCAGTAGTAAGACAAATCATATAAATCACTTCTCTACTATAAACAATTGCAAGTCATCCTTCACTTTGGCTGTGAGTTTTTGTGTTGGGGACATGGGTATTTCTGTAAGATAATTATGTAAGGACAGCTAGGTGGCTAAGTCAACAGAGTGCTGGGTCTGGAGTCAGGAAGACTCATCTTCCCGAGTTCAAATCTGATCTCAGACACTAGCTGTGTGACCCTGAGCAAGTCACTTAACTCTGTTTGCCTCAGTTTCCTTATCTGTAAAATGAGTTGGAGAAGGAAATTACAAACGATTACAGTATCTTTACCCAAAAAACCTGAAATGGGATAGCAAAGAGTCAGACAGAACTGAAATAACTTAACAACAACAAAAGATAATCATCCCTAATCTCTGAGTAAAATTCACAAAGCCCTTATTTACATACTCTTTTTAGCTCTTTTTTTCCCTATGGAGCTGGGGAGTTGGACACAACTGAAACATCTGAACAACATCAAATCTTTATCTTAATTAAATCAAATCAATATCTTAATGCCAGACTTTAAATGTATTTTTACATATAGAAGGTCAAATATCACAATTGTCCTAATAGGAAAAACATATCTCACTTTAAATGAAACCACATATAATTTTGCTTGGGACAAAGTTAATTCAAATCTGGATTTAGAGTGTTAAATGTTACCACATAGAATCTCAAGTTTCCCACAGGCCTACACCTTTAGTAAGTCTGCTGACAAAGATTAACATGGCAGTGTTGCATTTTCAACTCTCGCATTTTGGTATACATTCTCAGTTCTAAAACATGGGAATTACAAACATAATCTCTGTTACACATGAAATCATGAATATATATTGCCTACATAAAGATTAGAACACATCCTCTACTGGTCCTTCAAAGACAGAATTATATTATGCTATACTCAAATAATTCCATCCTGCATATTTATTTCTCTATTCTCCACTTGGTAAATATTTTAACTGAATAGAATACTGTCAATTTTAATTTGTGCTACACAATGTCAGCTATTTTTCTAAATCAACAAGAACATCCAAATCAGTGAAATAAAACTCAGTGATCATGAGAAATCTTAAAACCTATTTCTAACAATCATTCCTTCAAATATTCTATAGGCATGGAAATCTTACTGTTTTCTTTTTGTCTGAAGATCTAAAACTTCCATAATATTTCTTTCCCTTTCTTGCTATTGATTTTGTTTAAAGCTCTATAACCTTCAAAATTGCACCTCTCTTCCTACATACTGATTCAATACCTTACTTACCTTTATTTTCTCACATCTTTCTATTTCCCAGTCATATCCCAAGTCTATCTTCAGAACTGGTTTTCTTCACTATTCTGAATTTTACCCTTGCAAATTAGCACATTTTCTTGGACAATATTAATTACATTTCAAAACTTTTATTTTAATTAAGCAAAATTGAAACTTCTCTGAGTTGAAAACATCTTCTCCCCAGAAAAAAATAACCCTAGAGATCAAAGAAAGCTAGGAAGTTGTGTAAATAGAGACTGACCTTCAGTCTGTAATTCATTCAACAATAGGATAAGCCCACTGATTCTATCTTGGAGACTTCCACTATTTTAAGAGATATCCTGCTCCAGCAGAACAACTTCTGAGACTCCAAAATTTTTCTGATTTGGAATTCTTAATAACCCATTGTTAAGAGCTTACAAAATGCAAAATCTATTCCAATTTCTTTTAGATCACTTTCTTTTTCACCTGGCCAATTAAGTTCTGTGGTAAGGTAAAAATCTTTAAAATTTTGCTTATTCTCAAATTACTTGCTTCATGATTTAAAGAAACCTTTTTCATTCCAAGATGGAGGGAAGAGTTAATAATAGATGGTGCTTAAGCACCAGCAAAGGCTTGAAATTGTAATTTTTTTATTTGTAATTTATTTTATTCCCTTCTTTTCTTTCCTTCTGGAATCACTAGAGACTGGCTTCAGTTTTGTTTAAGAACTGATCATATTCTATCACTCTCTAGAGAAGAAAGAAAGTGAAAGATAGGGTGTGTTGTTTATGTGAAAATTTCACAAAGTTTCTTTTAAAAGTCCCAGAAAGCTACAATCCCAAAACCACACTAGGATGTCTCAGACTTTTATAATTTGGTTTACAGATTTCTTCACAAATTTAGTTTCTAATCAGTTCACAATACTCTAAATTTCTGCAAAGAAGGAAGAATTTCTTCAGTCTTACCTGTGTCTCTCTGAGCATTTCCAACCTGGCCAGAATTAGGAACAAAAAGATGAGATTATATTACTTTGAAAGCTTTGAAACTTTCTGCACTATTCTTTTACTGCCTGTTATTAAAACTTATCTCCCACTGAAAGATTAATCAAAGGGTCAGCAGAAGTTCCCGTTTATTGGGAATGTAAGTTTAGCATTGGAACCACAGTAATTAAAGTCACATCAGAGAGTTGATTTGGGTATCAAGTTTCAACAATTAGCTTAATTATACTTAATCTTTCAAAATCCAAAGTTCTTTCCTGAGGTCAAATATGTCTAGTTTCAGAAGGTAACTCAATTCAGACATTTTCACAAAGATGTCAAAAACAGGTATTAGAAAGACTGGGTCCTTTGAGAGGAATTTTCTCCTAATTAGCCCAACCCAAAAAGGTGTCTTTAGGAAGGATGGACAGGCTAGAATTAATATTGGGGGTACATTTGACCAGACCATAGTTCTCAAAATCTGAGAGATTTTATACTGATCACTGGTTACTCAAGGTGAAAGTAAGGCATCTGATTTATATCATAAAGGATATATATGTATAAAATAAGGATAAAGATCCTTACTGACAAACTGAGATTTACCTCAGATCAGATCAGACCAGAAATACAAAGGTATTTCAAAAGGCAAGGTAGCCAAGAAAGTATGGTAATTACAAATGACAAATAATCAAACAGACAAGCCTCCCTGAGGGAAATAAAGTAAAGGGGCATCAGGTTCAGATAAATCCTAGTTTAGCCCAGGTATTCAGGTAGAAAGAGAGCAGGCTTTCCTGTTAAAACACTACCAAGACCTTATTTTTGAGTCCTGAATCATAGTTGCATGCTCCTCAGGATATCAATATGGCTGCCTGGCTGATTCCTCAGAGTCCACCTGTCTGTATCTAATAGATTATTCAGGTACAAGAGATAGACAAACAGACAATATAGAAACATACACAAAACACTAACCTATTTCTGAAATTTTCTAGATAGGACTGTAACTTTACCAGTAAGTTGGTTTTTTCCACTCAGAAATCTCCCTAGGTAAAATCTACCTTATGTACACTGAAAAGTTTCTCAGCTAGAAAACTCAACCTTGATCTGACCTAGTAGGTCTCTTCATGGTCACCATGAATTGAGGCAAAAATTGTCTGAGGATCCAATGATGAGGTACTTTGCTCAGCAAGGAGGCTCCACTGATAAAGGGGTTGGTGAATCCTGATATTCAGTTTTAAGCTACATCAGATGTAGCCCACAAAACTCCTGAGTAAAATTCAAACTAAATTAAAATGTAATTGGGAAATATTTAACAAAATAAATAAAAATACAATACAAAATAATGTTCATTTGTGATTTAAGTCAATATGCAGCTTGCAGAGATCCATTTCAATTTGAAATTCTGTTTGAGTTTTACACCAGTGAGCTATATCAAATAGGTTTTGGTTACATTAGCTGAATGAGTATAGTGGAATTTCAAATAGCAAATAAGAGAATGATTTACAGATCAAAGAACAGATGGCAAAAGGGGAAGATCTATATTAAGTAAAACAGGAAGTTAGTCATTAAGTAAATGACAGTAAGAAAGTAAAGCCAGAAATTCTCTTGTCACACCAACAAATACAAGCCAATGACTCCATAAGGCAATAAGAAATATTAAAACAAAACACAAAAGATGTAAAAGTATCTCATGACAAAAACAAATGACTTGAGAAAGAGATAGAAGAGAAAAAATTAGGAATCACTGGTGTGAATACTATAACCAATAAAATGAGTCTAAACAAGATATTTCAAGAAATCTTCAAAGAAAACTGGCCAGGTTTCTTAAAACCAGAGGGAGAAAGCAGAAATATAAAGAATCTACTGGTCACTTCCAAAAAGAAACCCCAAAATGAAAACTTCCAGGAATATCATAGTCCAAATCCAGAACTTCCAGATCAAAGAAAAATTACTGCAAGCATCTAGAAAGAAAGAATTCAAACACTGAGAAGCCAGAGTCAGTATCACACAAGACTTAATTGTTACTACTATAGAAAATGAAGAACTTATTAAAAATATAGCATTCCAGAAGGCAGAGAATATAGGTTTACAGTCAAGAATATCTTGCCCAGAAGAACAGTATAATTCTTCAGCAGTAAAAATAGACCTTTAATGAAATAGAGGACTTCCAAATATTCCTGATGAAAACACTAGAGCTACATAGAAACTCTGAAGTTCAAACACAATATTGAAGAGAAACATAACAAAATAAACACGAATGAACAATGATAAAGGACTGAACATGGATAAACTTTACATTTCAACACTATCATGATAAGGGGTCACAGATGGAGTCTAAGTAGACAAGACCTGTAAGTAGTTCTATGATGTCCCGCTGATCTTAAGAGAAGAATGGAAAGAGAGGGGAAGAGGAATACACTGAGAATTTGGAGGAGAAAGGGAAAACAAGATTAGGGAAAATTATCTCACATAATCAGGGTGATTCAAACAAGGAGGGGATAAGAGGAGTAGGTGACATTTCAACCTTATTCTCATCTGAAATGGTCAAAGAAGTAAGAATACCCAGACATGGAGGTGATACAGAAATAGGTTTTTCTCAACAAGAAAATAGGAGGGAAAAGAGAGAAGGGGTGAAGGAAAATTAGAGAGAGGGAAGGTTAAGGGAGGGATTAGTCCTAAACAAAACAAACTCCAAGGATATACAAAAAATATTTGTAGCTCTTTTTGAAGTAGCAAAGAACGGGAATCTCAGGGGGTACCTATAAATTGGGGAATGGATGAACAAATTATGGCATATAAAAATCATTACATATTATATATAATATATAAATGTTGTTATAAAAACTGATGGAGGTTTCAGAAAACCTGGGAAGACTTGAATTGATGCAAAATGAACAGAACCAGAACATAATTTATACAACAATAATATAGTAAAAGCAAATTACTTTAAAAAATTAGGAAATTTTATTGGCATAATAACCAACCATAATTTTAGAGGACTAATGATGAAACATGCTTACCCACCACCTAAAAAACAGGTGAAATACTCAGAGTGAAGAATGAGACAATTTTTTTGGACATGGCCAATGTGGAAGTTTGTTTTGATTGACTCTACATGTTTGTAAAGGGTTTTGTTTTTCTTTTGTTCTCATCTGGGGAGGATGGGAGGAGGAGGAGAAGGTAGATTTTTGCTGATTGAAACAAAACATAATTTCAAAAATGAATGAATTATTAACTATTTATTCAGCATTTACTATGTCCTAGGCACTGCACAAATTCTAGGGACAAGCAAATAAAAGTCTTTACCCTTAGGGAATTTACATTCTGATGAGGGAAGATAGCATAAAGTCAAGTCAGAAAGCACAGCATTAGTATGGAGCATGGCATGATTTGGAAATGGCTAGGAACTGACATGGAGGTATGGTTCCTGGTGAGTTAAGGGGCAAATTTGCCTGTCAAAAGTCTAGGGTGCCAGGGACAGTTCCATGATTCAGTTGAGAGAGATGAGAATGATACAGCCAGAGTACAGGTGGTGTGGTTTAGAAATGGCCAGGAAGTAGGGAATTCTGTATACCTGGTTACATAAAGGGGCACTGCAACTGGTTTCCTGGCAGGGTTCTTCAAAGGAGAGGGCCAATTTCCTCAGATATGTTTACAATATCAGATCTATGCTGCTTCCCTCCCCTCACAATACTTGGTCGTTCCCCATGACCATTCAGTGAAAGGAAATTAAATTAGATTAAGCCATTCGTGCAATTATGCCTGTTGGTGCAAATAGACACTCTGATAATGTCTTGAAGAGGCACTGCACGTTATCTTGCTAGGTTGGTGGTGTGTGATGATCCCCTTTCTCATAAAGGGCTTTCAGTGTGTAAAACTTGACAATAAAGCTGCAATCTATTGCCAGTCTATGGGGATACTAGTAAAACTGAACTAGGACATGTAGCATTGGGACAATAAGGGCTTATCAGCCACAAACAAGCCTGGACATAAGAGGCTGCTGGACACTGGCTGCCAAGTTACTATGATACTAGGAATTCCTAATGGGTTCACTGATATACCTCAACTTGCACAAGGCTCTGGAGAAGAGACTCCTGAAGGAAGAAGCAATATGAGCTTTTGGGAATCAGTATCTGTAAGGGTGCTTATAGAAATCTCTATTGCTGGGGCAACTAGGTGGCCCAGTAAATAGATTACTGGCCCTGGAGTCAGGAGGACCTGAGTTCAAATCTGGCCTCAGACACCTGACATGCACTAGCTGTGTGACCCTGAGCAAATCACTTAACCCCATTGCCCAGCCAAAAAAAAAAAAAAGGAAATTTCTATTGCCAATTATTATCATTAAGACCAAATGGAAAGCCTGGGAGTTGCTTGAGTAACTATAGTCATCACCAAATGATATTAGGTCCCATGAAGTGCAAAAGGGACCATGGGATGAAGATAAAGGAAGTCAGAATATTTTGCTAAACTAGCTCCCTTTACAATGATCCTGTGTGGCTGGCAAGGAATGTGGCTGATATCTGGCAGCTTATGGGAAACAACAAGGAGCTGGACAAAGTAGTTACCATTAATGTAGTGGAGTAGCCCAGGCCTAGACTAAATGGTAGGTGTTGTTTTTTTATTTATAAATAAACCTAATTTATTTCTGTGGTTGACTAGTCAGGAGCACTTTCTTTCACATGGGGAGTCCAGTATACCTTTACTATCCTTCCCCAAAGCTACCTGAATTTTCTTCTACTGAGTCTGGTGGAGAGATCTGAAAGAGGTCCCACAAATTAATTAGATAATGTTGACTGGGCCAGATGAAATCGCAGTGTCAGAAGCCATAAATCAAATAGTGGTCCATATGAGAAATTAGATGTGGGTGATCTACTCCAAGAAAATCCAAAGTTTAGCCTTCTTGGTCAAATTTTAGAGAAAAGCCCATATGATTCTGGACAGAATCCAGAACATGTCATTCAATTACCCAGTCTTAAAAGGAAGCCCAAAGGCTTATTTGGACTCCTTGCATTTTGGAGAAGCCCACACTCCAACCTGGTTATCCTGATGTCCCCAATTTACCAAGTTACCCACGTCTGCCTATTTCAAACAGAACTCACTACAGCCCCGGAAGACCTAAACCAGGCTATTTAGCAGTTTCAACCACTTTGCCCTTATGATTCATGGGGACCATGTTTTTGAGAGGACTCTGTCCATAAATATCAGGCTGAGTTGAGTGTTGGATAAGCACCTAAAAGCGGTCATGACAAATGACTTTTAAGTTTCAGAAGCTTCTGGCTTCTTGAAGTGGCCAGTCACCATATCACTTTTGAAAAGTCATTACAACTGAACATATGATGCAGGATCATGCCATCACTCTGCCTCTAGAGTTAAGTTAGGAGATGTAAAATGTTTCCTCTCACAAGCTGAATAGGGCTCAGGAGGCATCTTATTAAAATAGAAATGGTACATTTGAAATCCCACTTGTCTGAGAGCTTTGAGTGCCCTTCATAAGTAATTTGTTATTCTGTCAAAGGCTGGATGCTCTGGGACACAGCCTTTTCTATTTGCTAGATGGGCCCTTACCTCCAAGCACCTGGTTCTTAAGGAATGCCTTTTTACCTATATGCTGACAGCTCCATCTACTACAAGGGACACATTCAAATGGATTTCTATAGCCATTAATCTGGTAATTGGTGATATCCTGGGAGATGAGGGGTCTAGTAATTCTTCCTCAAGGATTAGTCTAAGAGTCACATGGTTGGCACATAAGAGAGACTTGAGGGACAGTGTATAAGATCTTTACACTGATTCCTAGGTGGTAGGGCCATGGTTCTGAGTGGCCTGGGACCTGGAGAGGAGAGGACTGGACAGAGACCCTTTCCTTTGGGGTAGGAAACAACAGAAAATGTGCTGCTGTTGAATCCTATCACATAAAATTTTTTGTGAGGCACATGGCACCCACATATGCTCCCTTTAAAACTAAACAATCAGGTTGATGACATTACAAAAATGGCAGAGGTTAGTGGTTCCATTTCCAATCTGGACAAGGGGACCATGATGCCATGATAAGATAGTCATGGGGATCAAATGATCCTCTAAGAACAAGGTAGCTACTCTGCCCAATTGGGTTTCTCATGCCACTCAAAATACTTATCTACTCTTGGTGGTCCTGCCTTCAGCTTGTATATTGGTTTGACAATCTCAGGGTAAGAGGTTTACCCCTACTCAACACCATTATTATGCCCCTACAAGGGCAAAGTGCCTCTCCTACAAAAAGTCATGTATTTCACAAAAGAAGATCCCCTAGCGGCCTTTGTGGCAATCCTCAATTCTGTGGATAAAGGATGAGAATCTTTTTCTAGCCATGGTGAAAGAGGGTGGCCCCCAAAAGAGGCTTCATCCATGGAACTGAGGGTTGCCACAATCAGGAGATCTTTTTTTCCAGGTAAATATACATTCACCCTAATCATATAGAGAAAGTTTCAGCCTTCCCTATATCCATAGAAGGCAAGGCATCTCCCAATACCACTCCTTGGTCACCCAAGCCCTCTCTGAGGAGTTTTCCAAGTCTTCTTGGGGAAAAGAAGATCTATCAGGTGAGGGGGAACCTGAGCCTAGGAAAAATAAGGTATAAAGAGCCCCCTAACAAAGCAGTTACCTTAAGGCTTGGGAAATTAAGAAAACAGAAATGGGATGGGATGCATCAGTAGCACAATTTCTGTTAGTTCCCACCCCAAAGGAGAGAGTGTCTGTCTAGTCCTCTTCTCTCCAGATCCCAGACCACTCAGGACCACTGCCCCACTACCCAGGAATCTGTCAAGATCTTATTCACTCTATCCCTCAAGTCTCTCTTACATGCCAGCCACATGACTCTGAGGTCCAGCTCTTGAGAAGGAATTGCTAGACCCCTCATTCTTTGTTATATGGGCTGACTAGTCTCATTTCTACAGGAACACTATGTATTCCTTGGCTTCAAAAACATCTAGATAAAACACAGTTCAAAAGATAATTGAAGGCAAAGGTGTATAAGTTCTTCACCAGGTGCACAAGGAGATTTCACGAGAAAGTTAATCTTTTAAGTGTTATATGAAGAGGAGGATAGGAACAATGCTGATCTTAGAATCCTTAAGCCAGTACCAAGAAGGGTTTTTTCACTTCTTCCCCTGCTTAAGGATAACTCTGAACCAAGAGTCTTAATCTGTTCTCTTCAGCTTCTGGGCAAGACTTCAGCAAACTATTCCCTTTCCTTAATTAAGGTAAAGAAAAAATCAAAAGAAGCTTAATAATTTAAGATTGTGGTCACTTTCCAAAAGGCACTGTTGTTATTTTATTTGATTTGCTTGAGTGTCTCTAGAGTGCCTAACCACATCTCTATGGTCAGGTCAAAAGTGTATTGTAGGTCATGTGCTTTGTGACATCTTAAACATAGCTAAAGCTGGTGTTCTGAAATAGGTCTGACTCAGATCAGTCCCATTATTTGAGGTTCAATATTGGAATGAAATGCAACACTTGGAGGTCATTCAACAATTAATGAAAGGAGTTACACTCAACTATAGCAGCAAGAGGACACACATCTAGGACAAGAATTGAATTGATTCAGCAGAGCTGAATAGAGCTGATAAGTATGCTGGGCCTGGAGTCAGGAAGATCTGAGTTCAAATCTGGTCTGATATTTACTAGCTATATGATGCTGGGAAAGTCACTTAACCCCTTTGCCTCAGTATCCTCATCTATAAAATTGGGATAATAGCGCCTACCTCCCAGGGGTATTGTGAGGACCAAACGGGATAATAATTGTAAATCAGTTAGCACCATAAAAATCAGTAAGCACTATATAAATGCTAGCTATTATTATTCTTCAGCAGAGCTAAGCTCACCTGCCTGAGTTATTCATTATAGCCCACAAGCAAACCTTAAAGCCAAGACAAAGTCCTCATGACTGTTTTTACTCAAGTGACCAAGAAGTGACATTAGCCTTATAACGCATTTATTTCTCTGAGCTAATAAAATCCAGAGGATGGTCTCAATATCTTTAAAGGAGAAACTAACTCAACTTACCTGGGGAAAGAAGATTTTATTAGTCCCACCATAGAGAGCTGTTTATGTGAAATAGTTTCTTTCACCTCCATTGTCTCATCCTCCCCTTGGCCCAATCCATGTAGCTATAAATACCTATGCCATTTTAATGCCTTAGAGTAAACCCTATGTATTATCTCCCCATAATGTAGAACTCTTTTAATTTTTCCTGGAATAAAAAAATTATCCATTCCAGTTTTTTCCACTAAATTCCAGTATAAAAGAATAATTCATGTATAAGTTTGCAGTAAGAAATGCAGAATATATTCCAAACCCACTTAAGTAAAAGAGGAAGAATTTCTTCTATGATTTTTTGAAGCCAGATCAGAATGACAGCTCCCGAATCCAATTTCCATTCATAAGAGGATAACAAAAAATTTCATCACAAATTCTGTATTTTTAAGATTCAACTTTTGAGGAGTTGTTGTCATGTGGTAAATCTGTGATGAAAAAAATAATCTTTTAAGATCGCTTTTAATGAGATTGTTTTTCCTCCACACAACAGAAAACCTTGAAATATGCTCTATTTATATTCAGACTGACAATATGACACAGATCCTTTGAAAATAATTACATTTTTCAAATTAATGAAAAACCAAGTTTGTTTATTTAAAAATAATAATGATAAATTTGCAGTAACAAATGCAGAATACCTTCCAAACTCAGTTGTTAACTAAAAGGGGAAGCGAAAAGAATCTCTCATAGCAAAATAATACAAGTTATATAAAAATACAGCCATTTCTCCACACAACAAAACCCACAAATCATTTTTGAAAATGTGAAAATGGTTTAAAAGAATAATGCAAAAGGATTTATACATTGGATCAAAAAACCCAGAAGAGGGACAGCTAGGTGGCACAGTGGATAGAGCACAGGCCCTGGAGTCAGGAGGACCTGAGTTCAAATCCAGCCTTCGACACATAACACTTACTAGCTGTGTGACCCTGGGCAAGTCACTTAACCCCATTGCCTAGCAAAAAAACAAAACAAAACAAAAACAAAAAACCCACAAGAAACTAAATTAGTTAAAACTGGGCTTTAAGGACCTCAAAAAGTCATCTTGTCTACATCTTTCTTTGTCTAGGGGAGCTGCAATTAAATGATTCAAGAAAGGAAATTGATGTACTTTTAAAAATCTTATAAAGAGATTGGTTCTGAGACTTTTTTTTTATTCTAAGACTTCTTTGGTAATACATCTCAATGATCCCATCCCCTTTTTCATAAGCATTATTATTAGTGCAATTTAGCTTTAGTCATGACATTTATTTTCAAAATGAGAATATGTGAAAGGTCTACATTATCCATATATATATTAAACTAAGTAATAATCTGATTCCTAAACCTCCCTAAGTTGATAATTCCCAACCTCCCTAAACTGATATAAATCTCTAATGGGATAAACACTGACTATATGCTGAAATATTTGAAGCCTCTGAAGCTATCCTCAATGTAATCACAAATATCTGAAGTTTCTTTTCTTTTGCTATTTTAGTAGATAGAAAAATAAAATAAAATAACTAGAGGCAACTAGGTGGCTCAGTGGATAGAGCACCAGCCCTGGAGTCAGGAGGACCCGAGTTTGAATATGAACTCAGACACATAATACTCACTAGCTGTGTGACTCTGGGCAAGTCACTTAACCCCATTGCCTAGCAAAAAAATAAATAAGTAAAATAAATTAAAATAACTGTTAGGACCACTGAGGCATAATCATCCTTCTTAAGTGTATATATGAGAAGTTCCTATGTCTTTTTAATGGTGAGAAAAGAGTTTTTTCTAAGATGTCAAAGTAAATGTAAACATTTCATATTTTCCATTCTTTTTTATAATTTTTGGACATCCTTGATTATTAATGTAAATAAAAGGGCTCTAAACACTTGGATTAATTCAATATTTCATCATGTGAAGCAAATCGGATTTTATAATTGCTTCTAACCACATGAACATCAACTGGCTTGCTATTAAACAAAGTCCTGTCCTCACTGGGGAAAAGTTCCAAATATAAATTTGCTTACATGAAGCAAGATATTCATTTGGTCACCACATAAACCTTTGAATACTATCATTATCTGGCCACTGAAATGTCTTGTGCAGGAAGAGATAAAACGTTATAAAATTAATAATCATATAAAAACCCAATTCACAAAGGAGCTTGGGCAGGGATGGCATAGGAAGGTTAAGCCTATAGATGATATAAGGCAATATGAAGTAACGAAACTCAAGAAGTTTTTGAGGAACTGTGACTGTAAATAAGCATATGAAAAACATTATGTTCCAGAAAATGGATTTGGATTTCAATGAATCAGTAATGCTCCAACCAGCAAACAAATAGCATGGAACTAGTAAGTATTTTACAAATTCATGTCTCTGGAACACTCTTTTCCATACATAGAATGTATAATGTCTGTTGTCTGCTAGCAAATACTTATGAACATAAGTGAATTTCCAGACTAAAAATAAGGAGACAGTTGTAAGTACAACAAATTGCCCCCAGTGTCTCCACACCAAGTGAAGAAAAGTTTTAATTTTTGCAGGGGACAGCAGGTGAGGGAAGGAAAAAAAGAAAGTAAAAGTAAAAAAGTAGAATAGCTGAGGAAAATTCATACAGGCTTCATGGTTACTCTTATCACCAACAACTATTCCACCATTTAAAACTACAAAAGCAATAAATATAATTATTAAAAGGATATAGGGCCATGTTAAAATAATAAGTATACTCAAGTTCCTAAAGGACATGGCATAATCAAAAAGAAAGTGCAGTATCTTCTTACATGCTGAGAGTGGTCCTTTGATGGATGGAAGTTTCTCTTCCTTTTTTTGTAGCTCAATCTTCCAAGCCTCTGTTAACTTTTGTGAAATAACATTTCCTGCACAGAACACAGTCCAAACAATATTTGTCTGGCGAAACATGAAGCCACAAAATCCAAGTAGGGCTGAAGTTTTATGATTACCATAAAGGCACATCACATAGGCAAAAAGAACGAAAAACACGGATCCTGTTTCTGTATAATATAGGAAGTTAAAAAAATAGAGTGTAGGAAAAACAGCCATTGTTAAAGCTGACAAAATTCTCTGGATACCTGAGACAGCCTGAAAGGTAAAAAAAAATACAGTTAGTAAAAGTGTTTTGTACATAATAGGTACTTAACAAATGTTTATTTCTGAATTAACAATAAATATGACATGTACAGGATAATGAAAAGGTCTCATATGGTTCTTTTTAAAAAACTGATGTTTTTGAACACTAAACTTCAGACATAAAAAACCCCACAATATATATCTGGCATTTAAAACTGTTCTTAACCTACCTTCTAACCTATCTTTCCAGTCTTCCACATGAATTCTAGAATATAGGTATACTGGTCTCCTTGCTGTTCCTCATACAAACACTCCTTCCTTCCATGCCTTTGAATAAACTTTTGTCTCCTTACATGGAATGCACTCCCTCTGGAATTCAGGTAAAATGCCTCCTTCTACAAGGGGTCTTTCCTGATACCACAAGATATTAATGCTAACTCCCACTCCCACATTACTTCACAGATATTTTTATATACTTACATGTCTTACTCAATTGAATATAAGCTCCTTTATAGAAATAGACTGTTTCATGTTTGTCCTTGCATCCTCAGAATCTATGTCTGATTTTAAAACTCAATGTAAATAAAAAATAACAAACCAGTTTTATAATCATTTGCATTTTAAGTTTTGGGTCTTTTATATGCTGAAAATGTTTGATTCATGTTTCTCTTAGTAGGAACTCTTTGTTTTGAGAACTCTTTGTCTTAGTACAATAAGAATTTAAAATTACCACAACTACTTAAAAGTTGAGTTCCTGTGGCTATTAAAGTTTTTTATAATGAAGTACATGTTACCATTCTATTCCAAGTAACAATAATTTATGAAAGTAAATTATATTAGAGATTTCTACAATTGGATTATAGTACATAGGAGGATGCTCATTCAACAACAATTTATGAAACATCTATCATGTACATTTGTATATCATGATAGTCCCTGAGGGGAATTTTAAAAATTCCTTGGGCTCTAAGAATGGTGATGCTTAAGCATTTACAATGATAGGCAAATTTCTTGGGACAACCAACAGTTTGGGTATGGTTTCATTTTATTACAGAAATGGTCATGGGTGTGTGCTTCTGACACTAGAGTAACAGATAAAATTAGATTAAGCTGGTCGGTTTCCATACTTTTATCAGATGAGTGATAGAATCTGTGTCATAATATACATTTCATTGTTCTCTTTTCTTGTGCTTTTAGCTTGTTATTTTTTTTAAATGGTTATCACTCCAAAAACACATAAAATTTATAGCTGTTAAATAGAGTATTTCTGTGGTTATTAAAGATAATTCAGTGGCTACTGGTTTGGAGGAGTCAAGCATTTTAAGGATATTTCAAGCTCACAATTAAAAAAGGTCAATCACACTGAAGAGTAAAGTGCAGTCAAAAATGAAAAACAAAGCAGCAAATGACAAACTATTGCTGCAAAATAGTCTAATTAATCCTTAGAAGGTAGCTAGGTGGTGCAGTGGACAGAGTGCCAGGCCTGAAGTCAGGAAGATCTAAGTTCAAATCTGGCCTTAGACACTTACTAGGTGTGTGACTTAACCCTGTTGCCTCAGTTTCTTCATCTGTAAAATGAGCTGGAGAAGGAAATAGCAAATAACTCCAGTATCTTTGGCAAGAAAACCCCAAATGAGGACATGAAGAGTTGGACACAAATGAAATGAATGAACAACAATCCTTAGAAACAAAAGATCTTCAGATGGATATGACTATTGTCCATACTTTTGAGTTGGCCATAGAGCTTCTTGAAGCTGAAAGAACAAGACTAAAAAAAAAAAAAGCTGCTACACAATGCTATGAAGGAAAAAAAATTTTTGTCAATGACAAGATAATACAAAGATTGAAACACTGTAGATGAGAAAAATGTAATTTTCACTGATGAAACTCACTTTTTAACTAAAGGTTAGACTAAAACACTCTTGGTCACAAAAAGTCCAATGAACCTAAAAACAATTTGGAGTATTTCATACTTCTAAATAGGCTTGGAAGCCTTGTTCCCACTTAGGAAATGGTGAACTCTCAAAAAATATTGATACAATGAGAAGCAGAATAGTCCTAGAATTACAAAGACTCCTACACAGACATGAAATATTAGAACATGATTTTGTGGCATGCTATATATAAAGGCAAAAAAAAAAAATACTCATGATAACATATTTCAAGAAATCAAGAACAAAACTGCCTAGATCACTTAGAATCAGAACTAAAAGTGAAAACAGAAATAATTAACTGAACACCTGCTGGAAAAAAACTCCAAATGAAAACTCCCAGGAAACGTCACAGCCAAAATTCAAAGCTTCCAGGTTAAAACAAAACTTCAATTCAAGTACCAAGAATCCATAGTCAGGATCATACAAGACTTAGTCACTACTACCATAAAGACAGAGACAGCTTGAAATATACTACACCAAAAAGCAAATTACAACCAAGAATAACCTATCTGGCAAAACTAAGTACAAAAAAACCTTAGTATAAACTAATGGAAACAATGGACCTTTAATGAATAAAAGATTTTCGAGCATTTTTTTCTTTACGAAAAGGCCAAAATTGAGTAGATATCTTGAAATGGAAACGCGTAAGTCAAAAGGAATATAGAAAAGAACATGAATTGTTTATGTGATAATAGGAAGATAATAAATGATGCCTTAGAACTTTAGGCTTGGCAGTGGTTTTATTCTTTTTGATGGTATCAGAAGACAGAAATGAGAGCAATAGGAACTAGGAATGAAAAGAGAAAGAAGGCAGTAATCATCACATCAATTTCACCAGCAATCATGTTTTCAAATAAGACTATAGTAAATACAGAGATAATAAAAAGAGATAGGCAGGGAAATATGCTTAAAGGCACTATAGACAATGAATCAAAATAAATTATATATACATACATATATACATACATACATACACACATAAATACACACACACACATCAAATAGTATAGCACCTAAATACTTAAAGTAAATGTTCATCAAATTGCAAGGGGCAATAAACAGTAAAACTTATAGAAAGGAGGACCTCTTTCACACTTAGACAAATCTAACCAAAAGATAAACAACAAAAAAGTTAAGGACATGAATAGAACTTTAGAAAAATAGGAAATGACAGACACCTGGAGATTAATGAATTGGAACAGAAAGAAATTTACATACTGCTCACCTGTAAAGGGCATGTGTGCAAAACCTCACCATGTATTTACTAGGGTTTGAAGACCTCATGAAAAAATAAAGAAAAGTGGAAATACTAAATGTGTATAATATTCTATATGCTATAATATGTTAAACATGAGTATAATAAAATTATACTCAATGAAGGGATTTGAAGAATTAAAAGTAAATAGAAATTGAATAATTTAATCCCAAACAATTGGTGGGTCAAAGAACAAAACAGAAAAACAATAGAAAATTTCATCAAAAAAAAAACAGTACCAATAAGACAACATACCAAAACTGATGCACTCTTAGAGGAAAATTTAGAAAGCCTAAAGCAATTAATTGGGCAGGCAACTAAAAAAAAGAAAAGGAACAAGTTGAAGCCCTCCAACTAAGCAACAAAGTAAAAATTCTGAAAATAAAAGAAGAGATCAACAAAATTGAAAGCAAAAATACAATGAAACTGATACATAAAACTAGCTTTAAAAAAATAAATCTAATAAAACATGCAGCTAGCTCATCTGATAATTTTTTTTTAAAGAGGAGAGTAAAATTAAATTGTTTGTATCAAAAAATGTAAAAGGATAGGGTGACAGGTAGGAAGAAAATTTGAAACTAAAATTTTTTTAAAACATGAATGTTAAAAATGTTTTTACATGTAACTGGAAAAAATTAAAATATATTTTAAAAAATTAAAAAAGACATTTCAGGACAACTGAAGAGAAAATAAAAGAAATAATAATAAACCATTTTGCTCAAGTGTATTAAGAAAGTTGACAGCTTAAAGTAATGGACGACTACTTTAAAATATATATGTATATATATGTAATATATATAAAAACCAGATTAACAAAAGAAACATTATTTAAATAACCTAATATATTAAAAAAGAAATTGAATAATCTAAAAATAAACTTACAGTAAAAACCATTCAAGTACCAGATAGGTTTATAAGCTAATTATATCAAACATCAAAAGAATCATTAATTACAATACTATATAAACTGTTCACAAAAAAAACCAGGAAAGAGGACCTTTTCAATTATTTTCTATGATATAAATATGGACCTGATCCTAAAAGAAGAAAAGAAAGATTAATATTATAAAGGAAACAGGTAAGTGGAGGAAAAATCTTTGTGGAAAGTTTATCTGATAAAGGTTTCATATATGGTCAGTAAGTTAATGAGCATTCATACAATGCCTATTGGTGCCAAGCACTATGTTAAGCACTTTTCACAAATAATATCTTATTTGATACTCACAACTCTAGGAGGTAGATACTATTATTATCTTCATTTCAAACTGAAGCAAAAAGAGATTTAAGTGACTTTAAGTCACACAGCTACTAAACCTCTGAGGCCAAATGTGAACTTAAGTTTTCCTAATCCCAAGCCCAGTACTTATCCATTGTGCCACCAGATGCCTCAAAAAACAGAGAGAAGCAAAATAAAGAAATAAAACTACAGACCAGTATTTCTAATGAACACTGACGCAAAAATATTAAATAAAATATTAACAAATTGGCTACAATATACTAGGAAGACTATACACTAGAACCAGGCTGAATTTATGCCTAAAAAAAAGTGCTGATAAAATATGAGGTTGACTCTAAACATAATAAATCATGTTAATCACATAAATAATAAAAATCACAATAGATGTTGAAAAGACTTTTGACACATTCCCAAACCCATCTCTGTTAAAATCACTAGAAAGCACAGGAATAAATAGACTTTTCTTTAAAACAGCATCTAAACCCAAAGCTGTATATGACATGGAGAACAGTTAGAGGCCTTTCCAATAAAATCAGTAGTAAAACAAAGACACCCATTATAATTACGCCTATTTAACAGAGTGCTAGAAATCCTAGCTACAGTAATAAGGAACAAAAGAGAAACTGAGGCAATAAGCTTAGGTGAGGAAGACACAAAATTATGGCTTTTTTTGGAGAGAGATACGTTGATTTATTGAGTGGAATCAACTAAAAAAATCAAATGAAAAAATAAATTCAACAAAGTTGCATGGCATGACATAAATCATCGTTATTTATTACCAATGGTACCCAAAAGCAACAGATATAAAGAGAATGTCCATTCAAAATTACTACAGAATATATAAAATATTTTGGCATCTACCTACCAAGATACATAGAGAAACAATGAATCCAATTAAACAAACACTCTATAGAAATCAAGACTAGATCTATTCAGAGTGAAGAAAACTAGAATAATTTCTATTACATAAACATTATACAGAAAATAAACCAGAATTCCAGCAGACCAAAGATAAAGAATTCGACCAACTTCCTGTCAGGAGGTGATGGACATAAAATACAAAAAAAGATAAACATTTTTGGGTATGGCCAATATGGAAATTTATTTTGCTGTACCATGTGTAATTGTTATGAACATTTCTCTTTTTTATGGTTCAACTTGAGGTGGAGAGAAGTTTTCTCTGAAATGACCTTTAACTTACAGTTTACATAACTTGCATATTTTCATGTTGTCTCCCTCAACTGAATTTAAGCTCTGAAGGTAAAGACTGTTTTTCCTCCTTTTTTTTTAAATTCCCCATTACTTGGTACAGCTCAGTAAGAAGCTAAATAAATACTTATTGATAATGATTATCTTAATATATTTAAATACGTTACTTTGTCCCAGTTAGTTTGCATGGCACTATAGTACTAGTGTTATCTTTTACGTAGTCATTAACCTCCCATACAAAAAACAAAATCTCTCTATCCTTTCCTACTTGGAAAGCTTACAAAGTTTAGGCATAAGTAGTGCCAAACGCATCAATCATTTCTGGCCACTAGCTTGTCAGACAGCATATACTGGAACTTAGCCAGGAGATTTGGCTGAAAATACTGCATGCAATCTTAAGTGATAGGGGTTTTTTTGGTAACTTCTTTTGGACTTTCTTGAAAACACAGAGCCAAGTGTTGCTTTCATTAATCAATTATTGCTTGTTTACTTTTAATTCTAAAAAATAAAGGTCCTTAAACTACATGACTATAAATTTAACAATATGATGTAATGAACACTTCTTTATTTTTTAAAAGAAATATGATATATACTAATTGCTAGAGAAATGTTCTATGTAATTGAGAACTACTTGAACAAAATGTGTTTGTGTATTTACACTACTGAATTAATCAGAGAACCTACCTTGTTCCTCTGTTGTAACTTGCAAAAAAGTAAATAGAGTAAATAGAAGTTGCCAACACTGAAGAGCAGATTAACAAATCTGAGCATTCCTATGGAGCAGACTACATGCTGAGACCATCCAATGATCCAACTGGCAGGTTTTACAATTCCAACAGATACCAGGTATAAACCTGGTAGTGTAGTGATCATGGGGTCCCACTAAAAAATTAAAGAAGAATGGTGATGAAGATAACATTACAAAATACAGTATCAATAATGAAAGACAGAACAATTTATTTGACTTTCTCCATTATTCTATCATCTAAGTGTAGGAAAGAGAGCTTATTAAGCCTCAGATCTGGGTTCTAATTCTGATTCTGCAAGTAACTAGCTGTGCAATTACTTCCCCAGAACTGTTACCTAAATTGCAAAATAAAAAAATTGAACTAAATAATCTACTTTTTCTTCCAGTTCAAAGACCTGTGAACCTATGTATGCCATGCTATTAGACTACATAAAGTTTCCTAGAAGATTCAAGAGTTCTTCCTTATATAGATATTGGGGAGAGATTATATCTATTTGGCAAATAATTAAAAACTACTGGTATCCAACTAGTGGGCACCATTTTCAACGAGATTTTTGGTAAGATTCAGTGGAGACAAATTGTTACAGTGCTTTGGTGTCTGGCTTGCACTGCACATGGATACCAGAAGTGGGTTGGCTGGGCAAGAAAAGGACTTAATATGTGCCTCTTAAGCAAACATTTAGTAACCCACACTCAGCGGATGGGTTAGATCATTAAGAGAAACAGGAGTAGCTAGTAACCTCAGTAGCTTATAGTAAAGGGTTGCTACTTCATTTTTACCTTAAATGCACCTGGAGAAGCCATTATTTCTGGGAAAAAGGGAGTGCAAATGATTCTCCTTTAAAATTGCAGGAAGATGAAGATTATGCCCCAGACCTTGAAGGCCCCTCTTGGGCAGGTAAGACTAGTGCTAAGGACCGGGTGGAAGATCCTCACCTGGAGGGAACCCCAACAGAAGCGCTGAGCCTGCGGCAGATGGAAAATCTCGTCCATGTAAGGCTCGCGCAGCGCCCGGTTTATTAGGGAGAACAGGAAGCAAGAGACCAGGAAAGTGCAGCTTAGGGCTGCCGAGAAATAGTAACCTTCGAGCTCTTCCATCTTCAACCAAACGTCAGCCACCCCCGAGCCAATTCCAATTTTCTGTGCCGGAAGTCCTTGTCTTAGGTTGACAGACTAGAAACCCGAGCTCTGCCTGCGCAGGTGGGTGGGAAGCTTCCAAGACAGAAAGCAAAAGATCCTTTCTCCTAGAGACCGATTTACAGAAGAAGGGAGCGGAACGCGGTGAGTAGTACGGAGGGAAGCTGTTTCCGGGGGAAGCATTTGACTGAAGGACCAAGGGACCGTTTCGGTCCTCGGCGGCACTGCTAGCTGGGAGGGGCATGTGGTGGGCGGCTGCCCCCTCAAGCGGGGGGGGGGGGTGGTGTAAGGTGAATGGTCCGTGGGCTTCGTCTGGAAGCGTGCGGGGCCTCCCTCCGCTAGCGCGGCAAGCACGGCGCTGGGGAGATGAAAGCAGCTCATTAATTCTACTGAGGCACACGGACGCTCCCTCGTTCTGAAAGCTGCTCACGGCATTCCCTGCTCCAGGCCAGTCTAATGTGTCATTCTGCTCTGTGCCCTCAATTTAACCTACACTCTCCAGTTCATCCTGGGATATATACCCTTTTCCAATTCTCACACTTACCTCAGTAAGAGGAAGCTATAGCGAACTGAAAGGAGAGATGTACACTATTGTGGAAAAAGTAGGAGAGTGTGTTAATCAACTCAGACCCCTCTGTGAGTACTTCCTCCACTTCTTCCCTCCCTTGGTACACGATACCATTTAAGGATTTGCACCATCAGTCAGTTAACAAGCACAGGAACAATCTGCTGGAGAGGTATCAAGGGCGCATCTATTGGAGTTGCTCACCTCATTATCAGACTCTGGAGAAAAAGAAGTGCATAGAGAAGAGGTAATAGCCTCAGTTTTCGCAGCAACAGCACCCTCTCCCTTTTTCCTCATCTACATATGGCTTGATTAACATTAAGAGGCTGTTCTAAAATATATCATGCAAATTACGAGTTAAAAGGAAAAAACAAGAATGTCAGTAAATATTATATATAGAGAATTGAAATTAGAACATGTTGAAAGGGTTAATTCCACAATTATGAAGGGGAAAATAACTATGTAACAAAGCAATTTTTATTTTATATAACTTTGAACAGTTTAGCTATTAATAAGATTAACAGTAATACAAGAAGATATAGATTAAAGTACTACAATTCATAGAACTAAATCGGAGAAACTGGGTAATTCATAAATTCTTTTCAAGAAGATATGAAGCACCCCCCCAATTGATCACCTGGTAGGGCACATAGAAGTCCTACATAAATAGGAAAAGGCAGAAATGATAAATGCTGTGTTTCAGACCACAATTGAATAAAATTAGAATTAAATAACATCAAGTGGAAGTTATAAAACTATTTAGAAACTGAAAAAAAAATAAAAATTATTAGTTTAAAGAAGAAATTTTTTTAAAAAATAAGATTGGAGAGGGTTTTAAAAACCTGTTAAAATATGTAAGGGAGACAAAGAAGTTCTTACAGGCAAACATGTCACTGAATATCTAAGAAAGAAAAGATAAGAAATTAATTAAGTTTGTACTAAAAGGAATTAGAGAAATGAAAAAAGCAAAATAAAAACAGAAGTATAAAAAGGGCAGCAGTAAATAGAATAGAAAACAAAAAACAATTGAAACCAAAGAGCTAATTTTAAAAAAAAAAAGATCAGTAAAATTGAGAAACCATTGACAAACTTCATTTTACCTAAAAGTGGGAGATCAGATAAATTAGCAAAATTACAAAGTTAAAAAAGAAAAGATAATTGGCAACCAAAAAAGTTAAGGATTTGTTAGGGAATAACCTTGTTTGCCCCAGTTTCCTGTCCTGTAAAACAAGCTTAAGAAGGAAATGGCAAACCACCATAGTATCTGCCAAGAAAACTCCAAATAGTGTCAGACACAGAAAAAGTCAGACACAGTTGAAAACAACAACAGGGATCATCACACACAGCTATAATCTAACAAAGTAATGTGCATTAAGGAAATAGAAATTACTAAAATTAGTATAATAATTTCAATTGACCACTCAGAGGAAGAGAATAAGCATCTACTATGTGTCAGGTATTCTGCTAAGTGCTTTACATTATGTTGGCTCTGCGACTCCAAAATTTTATTTGAGGGGTTATTTTTTAAAGTTGTTTGCAGGAGAATGTTGGGAGAGTTCAGCAGTGTCCCAGCCTGTACACTGCCATTTTGGCTCTAATTTTCAATCTCCCTTATGTCTTCTTTCCCACTGCTTAACAAGTGTATCTGATAGGGCAATGGGATCTAGACCCCTAAAAGCCCTTGAACTTTTCCACACTGGCTTTTCTCCTGAGGTATCTGTCCCATCTCAGTCTACCTAGATACTCAATAATCCTTTTAACTGTCCTTTCACTGTGGCTCTCTGACCACTTAACTCCTTTCATTGTCTGTACCTGGCCCACCACAGGCTATTTGCCACTCCTTAATCCCATCTTGATCCTTTTTCTGTGGCCCTACCACTACCACTACCACCACCACCACCACCACCACCCCAGGCTATTTAACACTCCTTAATTCCATCCAGATCTTCTCACAGTCTTTTTTGTATATAAGTATCAGTTCCATCCTCATCAAATGCAGATTCCCTAAGAATCTCACCTGCTCCTATTGGTGGCACAATAGCAGATTTACTAGGAATCTTGCCTGCATTACTGGTGTTAAAATAAAACATTGCTACTTTGACTGAAAGAAGGCTTGAGTGGTCGAATTCTTTTGAGGCAGAGCCCCCTGTACTCTTGTATTTCAGGGTTCCCAGGACCGCAAATGGCAACATATCCATTGTTTCCCCATTCAAAATAAAATAAAACAAAAAAAACTTCATTTGATCTTGTAATCCTCTAAAGATTTTGTCCTATATCTCTCCTCTCTTTTATAGCCAAACACCCAGGGAAAAACTTTATATTTTTTGCCTGAAGTCTGGCTTTTGATCATATACTCAACTGAAACTGCTTTCTTCAGGGTTACCGATGTTCTTTTGTTTTTAAATAGATTTTTATTAATCCTTTGTTTTTACATTGACTAGATTTTCCCCAGTATTCTTTATAACAAAGAATTACTATCTTATGTTTTAAATTGTACCTGGATTTCCCCCTACATTCCTTTAAACAAAGAATTATTATTCTTTATAACAAATAATTTTTCAAGAAATAGAAAAGAGGTGGGAGGAAGCAGCAAAACCAATGAATACATTAAAAACTTACAGCATCGACCAGAATCTCATGCCATATACCAAAATAAAGTCAAAATGGGTTCAGGATTTAGATGTAAAGGCTGATACTATAAGCAAACTAGGAGAGCAAGGAATATGTGTTAGATTTATGGAGAATAGAAAAATTCATGACCAAAAATTCATGACCTCTATTATGAGATAGAGGACATTATGAAATGCAAAATGGATAATTTTGATTACATTAAATTTGAAAGTTTTTGCACAAAGCCAATGCAACCAAGATTAGGAGGGAAGTAGAAAACTAGGAAAAAATTTTTACAAGTGTCTCTGATAAGGGCCTTATTTCTAAAACATATAGAGAAGTCAAATCTATAAGAATACAAGTCATTCCCCATTTGATAAATGGTCAAAGGATATGAACAGGCAGTTCTCAGATGAAGAAATTAAAGCCATCTATAGTCATATGAAAAAATGCTCTAAATCACTGTCGATTAGAGAAATGCAAATCAAAACAACTCTGAGGTACCACATCACACCTATCAGATTGGCCAACATGACAACAGGAAAATGATAAATGTTGGAGAAGATGTGGGAAAATTGGAACACTAATGCATTGTTGGTGTAGTTGTGAACTGATACAACCATTCTGGAGAGCAATTTAGAACTATACTAAAGAGTTATAAAACTGTGCATACCCTTTGACCTAGCAATAGCACTTCTAGGTCTGTAACCCAAAGACATCATAAAAAAGGGAAAAAGACCCACATGTACAAAAATATTTATAGCAGCTCTTTTTGTGGTGGTCAAAAATTGGAAATTGAGGGGATGCCCATCAATTGGGTTGAACAAGTTGTGGTATATGAATGTAATGGAATACTATTGTGCTATAAGAAATGATGAGCAACAGACTTCAGAAAAACCTGGAAAGACTTATATGAACTGATGATGAGTGAAGTGAGTAGAACCAGGAGAACGTTGTACATAGTAACAGCCACATTGTACGATGACTAACATTGATAGGTGTTCTTAGCAATGCAAAGATCTAATACATCTCCAAAGGTCTCATGATGGAAAATGCCATCCACATCCAAAGAAAGAACTATGGAGTTTGAATGCAGATTGAAGCATGCTATTTGCTATTTTTTTCTTGTTTTGTTTTGTTTCCTCTTTCTGGTGGTTCCTTCTATTGGTCCTAATTCTTCCTTACAACATCACTAATGCGAAAATATGTTTAATAGGAATGTATATGTATAGCTTATATCAAATTGCGTGCCATCTTAGGGAGGGGGAGAAAAATTTAAAACTCAAAAGCTTATTGAAGTGATTGTTTTACATCAAAATAAATTAATAATAAAAAAAGTTACAGGCAAAGAAAAATCTTTGCAGCAAGTTTCTCTGGTAAAAGTCTCATTTCTAAGATATATTGAGAATGGATTAGAATTTATAAGAACCAATTCTCAATTGATAAATGGTCAAAGGATATGAATAGGCAGTTTTCAGAGGAAGAAATCCAGGCTATCAGTACTATTATTGATATGAAAAAATGTTCTTAAGCACTGAAAATTAGAGAAGTGAAAATTAAAAGAGCTAAGGTACCACCTCACATCCATCAGATTGGCTACCATGACAGAAAAGGAAAATGACAAATGCTGCTAGGGCTGTGGGAAAACAGGTTCATTAATACACTGTTGGTGGAGCTGTGAACTGGACCAGCCATTCTGGAAAGCTATTTGGAATTATACCCAAATAACTATTAAAATTATATATACTTTTTGGTCCGGCAATACTATTACTAGCTCTAGATCCCCAAAGAGATCAAAAGAGGAAAAGGATCCATATTCACAAAAATATTTATGGCTACTCTTTTCATGGTGGCAAAACATTGGAAACTGAGGGGGTGCCCAACAATTGGGGAAACCACCAAATAAGTAATAGTCTATGTATGTATTGGAATGCTATTGTCCTATAAGAAATGATAAAGGGGATGGTTTTAGAAAAACCTAGGAAGACTTGTATAAACTGACACAAAGTGGAGTGAGCAAAGCTAAGGGAACAGTTTATTTAATAATAACAATACTGTAAAGACAACTTTTAAAATTTAGGAGCTCTGATCAACACAATGGAACCAACCATAGTTCAAGAGGACTCATGATGAAATTTGTTATCCACTACCAGAAGAAGAGCTGAAGGACCCAGAATGCAGATTAAAGTATAATTTTGGATTTTGGTATTTTTTTATTTGTTCCAATGTATCTTGCCTTATTCTTTAACAGTTAACATCTACTGTTGGAACCAAAGGGGTAGAAGCTTTATGCCTTTTCCCTCCAGTTCTTCACTGTTCCTGTCACAGTAGCTAAATAATAATAATAACAATAGAATTTATATAGAGCAGGGGTGGGGAACCTGCTGCCTCAAGGCCTCATGTGGGCCTCTAGGCCCTCAAGTGCGGCCCTTTGACTGAATCCAAACTTCACAGAACAAATCTCCTTAGTAAAAGGATTTGTTCTCTAAAACTTGGGACTCAGTCAAAAGGCTGCACTTGAGGACCTAGAGGCCTACATGTGGCCTCAAGGCCCTAAGTTCCCCACACCTAATATAGAGCTTTATAAAGTACTTTACAGGTATTATCTCATTTCATTCTCACAACATTCTCCCAGGAAACTGGGGCAGACTTGTCCAGGGCCACCCAGCTAATAAATATCTCTGGCCAGATTTGAACTTAGTTCTTCCTGACTCCAGATTCAATGTTCTGTTTACTATACCATGTAGCTGTCTCGAGAAGACCAGTCAGAGATTGGGTTTATAATCTAGCTGGTGGTCATGTTCTTCAAGTGCCCACAAATAGATACTAGGGGACTCCTTTGAAAGTGCAGTCAGTATTGTCTCTTTTTTTTTTCCCTTTCTCATGGTTTTTCCCTTTTGTTCTGGCTCTTCTTTTACTACGTGACTAATGTGGAAATGTTTAATATGATTATGCATGTATAGCCTATATCAGATTGCATGCTGTCTTGGGAAGGGAGGAGGGAAAAGTTTAGGGAGAAAATTTAAGGGAGAAAAATTTAAAAGTCAAAATCTTAAAAAAGTGAATGTTGAAAACTAAAAATAAATTAATTAATTAAAAAAAAAAAAGAAAAGAAAGTACAGTCAGCAGTGACTGAATCTGTTGAACTAATAAGGTTGACTCCAAACTTGGACAGTTCCATCTCAAGATAGATATTTGGCCACCTATGGTCAAGTAAAGAAACACAAAACCAAAGAGCCCACCAAGCTCAGTGTCTCTGTTCTACCAGTCATGTGGAAGTAGTCAACTTGTTGCCAGAGTGGAGAAGGGCAAACTCCCCTTCCCCACTTATCTCCACACCCCACAACATCCCTTATGGGAAGTCTCAGAATCACTTGAAGGGTAGAAGGAAGAGAGTTGGGGTGGGAAGAGGGATTGTCACTTCCTTTTTAAAGGTCCCTTCAGTTATTGGCTCTTCCTATTCATTGGCTTGACATGGGTATTGCTTGACATCCCCACAGTACCAAGGAAGTTGCCAGCTCCAAAGCACCTAGTTGCTAAATTCACACACACACACACACACACACTCTCAACTGGAAACAGGTAAATACTCTGTGCAAATCTTCAATTATACTACTCTTGATACCAGAATATGGTTATATACCGTTTGCTGTTTTGTTGCTCTACTTGTGTCAAGCTAATCATTATATGGTACGTTACCTTGTCTGTTTCTTGGAATTGCCTAAGCAATTTTATTACAGTAGCTGGGGTGCTAACACAAATACTCATATTTCCACAACCCATATGTCCAACTTCTCAGGGTTCCTGACAAACCTTCACAACTATTTTAGCAATTTTAATGTATGAAGAGACCCCACTATACATCACTGTATGATACTTTTCAATTGCCCCTTCCTTTCTCTCCCTTTCTCCTCCTTCTAACATATCAAATGAGTTGCGTTTTGAAGGGGTTATTGTTATTATTTTATTTTATTATTACTGTTGGTGACTCCCATTTTCTAATGCTGCAGATCAGCAACTTGGTTGGCACTAAAAGGGTGAGTGACTTGTCTGTGAAAAGAATGAAGACAAGAAAGGGAATGGAATTTATATTACACACACACATACACATACATACCCATGCATATAATTCCCATTATGGGTTTGTTTTATTTTAGATGCTCACATTAATTTTCAAAATTATTTTGGTTTAGAATGTGGCTTTTCCTTTTGCAATGTGGTATGGTGGAGGTTGCTGAACATGGAGTCAGGAATATAGTTTTCAAATACTACCTCATACCCTTATATATGACCATGGGCAAATCACTTTACTTCACTGTGATTCAGTTTCTGCATTAGTGAAATGAGTGGGTTGGGACTCAGTTCCCTCTAAGGTGCCTTTCCACTCTTAAGTCGATGATCTTGTAACTTTAATTTACTAACCTTTAGTTTAAATTATTGTCATCTTTAGACAGAAGTTAGCTTGGGTTTGGTATTATCTTATCAGTTTCTTTCTCACCATAAGACCTGTTGTTTGCAAGAATAAACCCAAAATCTGAAATAGTTTTAGAAAGAAATTTATTAGGTCTTTAAGTAGGGAGAGAGCCAGAAAGACGTGGCTCCCTCCATGAGTCTTTGTGAGATTACATTATATAGAGTTCAGACAAGGGTATAAGGACGTTGGCCTGAATGGCCACACATAGGCAGTAGGTAGTCTCCAAGAGAATGTCAGTCTGAGATGTATATCAACAGGTAAGTCATTTTGGAGAACCCAAAACACAAGCTTTGGATGGATCCAAAACAAGCACTGGGTTAGAGCTAAACATTACAACTACCTGGTTTCCCTGGAATGTCTCTGAGATTAGCCTGACCTCTACAGTAAGCTTTTGGGTTAGACAATTTTATTGTTCAAAAATATTAATAAAGAATAAATAATATTTTCTCCACCAGAAGCAAATGCATAGGCTGATTGTTGATTACATTTTATAAGTACACTCTGCCCCTAGAGCCTCTCCTTATGATCAGATTGCTTCACCCAGAACCACCATTTAAGGAGGTTAGCCAGGACAGCCATGTCAGCATCTATGCTCTGAACTTCAGTACCATGTCCCAGAAACCTCTCATCCTCAAAGGCCACTCTAGCCCTAAATTCATGCCTTTGAAATACCCTCTTCCTCTGTGGCTACTTCCGTGATTGGATGACTTCTTCCAGAACTTCTATTTAAGAAAAGTACTTAGGCCAATTATGTCTTCATTTCTTATTAGATTGCATTCCAAACTTTTCTACCAGAACTCTGGACAAGTACCTTCATTTTCACATTACAAAAAACAAAACAAAAGAAAACAAAAAAACATTAAAAGTACCATAGGGTGATGTACAAAAAAGGGCAGTGCCTCCCCCCTTTTTAAGTTTACTTTTACGTGTTGTCTTCTCCAATTATTATATAAGCCCTTTGAGGGCAGGAAGTATCCTTTTTGCTTCTATGTGTATTCCCAGGATTTAGCACATTGTCTGGGACATAATTTCGTTTTGGTTGATCAAGAAGTAAAGGACGAGCCAGAAGACTAAGTAAACCCATTGGAGTAACCCAGGGACCATAGGAGCCCAAATGTAGGACTTGTGGTCACACTTATCCTTTGGACAAGATATCTCCTGTTCTAGTAATCATAACTTTATGAACATTACCATTCAAGTTCTCACTGATAATAGATATTCCAGCACTTAATGCAAGGCCCTACTGGTTAAGATCAATGATAATTCATGGACCCATGCTGATTCTAAAATTATTCTCTTTTTTTGTAACAATGTAGCATACATATAATTAATTTTAATTTCTTTTTTTAGCTAGAAAAATATACTAAATGGGGGGCAGCTAGGTGGCACAGTGGATAAAGCACGAGCCCAGAGAACCTGAGTTCAAATCATGCCTCAGATACATAACACTTGTCACTTAACTCCAATTGCCCTCACAAAAAAAAAAAAAATACTAAATGAATCTAATGCAACAAATTTCTCTGAAAAAGATCTTATATCTACCCCAGCTTCTGGGATAAGAACCCACTCTTTGAAAAAAACTACTGGGAAAACTGGAAAAGAGTATTACAGAAACTAGGCATAGACCAAAATCTCACACCATAATACCAAAATAAAGTCAAAATGGGTTCATGATTTAGATATAAAGGCTGATACTATAAGCAAACTGGGAGAGCAAGGAATAGTTTGCCTATCAGATCTATGGAGAACAGAAGAATTCATGACCAAACAGGAGATAGAGAACATTATGAAAAGCAAAATGGATAACTTTGATTATATTAAATTGAAAAGTTTTTGCACAAACAAAGTCAACGCAACTAAGATTAGAAGGAAGGTAGAAAACTGGGAAAGAATTTTTACAACCAGTCTCTCTGATAAGGGCCTCATTTCTAAAATATATAGAGAATTAAGTCAAATCTATAAGAATACAAGTCATTTCCCAATTGATAAATGGTCAAAGGATATGAACAGGTGGTTCTCAGATGAAGAAATTAAAGCCATCTATAGTCATATGAAAAAATGCTCTAAATCACTGTCGATTGGAGAGATGCAAATCAAGACAACTCTGAGGTACCACATCACACCTGTCAGATTGGCCAACATGACAAAACAGGAAAATGATAAATGTTGGAGAGGATGTGGGAAAATTGGAACACTAATGCATTGTTGGTGGAGTTGTGAACTGATCTAACCATTCTAGAGAGCGATTTGGAACTATGCCCAAAGGGCTATGAAAATGTGCATACCCTTTGACCCAGCAATAGCACTTCTACGGCTATATCCCAAAGAGATCATACAAATGGGAAAAGGACCCACATGTACAAAAATATTCACAGTAGCTCTTTTTGTGGTGGCAAAGAATTGGAAATTGAGAGAATGCCCATCAATTGGGGAATGGCTGAGCAAGTTGTGGTATATGAATATAATGAATATACTATTGTGCTATAAGAAATGATGAACAGGCTGACTTCAGAAAAACCTGGAAAGACTGTATGGTCTGATGCTGAGTGAAGTGAGCAGAACCAAGAGAACGTTGTACACAATAACAGCCACGTTGTACGATGACTAATATTGATAAATTTAACCCTTCCCAGCAATACAAAGATCAAAGACATCTCCAAAGGCCTCGTGATGGAAAATGCTATCCACATCCAAAGAGAGAACTAGGGAATTTGAATTGCTATTTTTTTTTCTCTTCTGTTGACTTTTGTTTTCTCTTTCTGGTGGTTCCTCCTATTGGTTCTAATTTTTACTTACAACATCATTAATGTGAAAATATGTTTACTAGGAACATATATGTATAGCCTATATCAGATTGTGCGCTGTCTTGGGGAGGGTGGTGGGGAGGAAGGGGGAGAAAAATTTTAAACTCAAAAGCATATGGAAGTGATTATTGATAAATCAAAATAAATTAATAAAAAAAATTTTTAAAGGTAAAAAAAAAAGATCTTATATCCAAGATATATAAAGAATAGATTCAAATTTTTTGTTAATTTAATTTTTTTGGTTACATTTTAAGTTCCATACTTTCTCCTTCCCTCTCTCCCCACCCTGCACTAGAGAAGGCCACCACTTGACATTTTAAAAAAAAGTTTTTGTATAAATAAAATCAATGTTGCCAAGATTAGAAAGAAAGCATAAAATTGGGGAGGGGGGATTTTATAGTTTCTCAGATAAAGGTCTCATATCTCAAATATGTAGAGGACTTTGTCAAATTTATGAGAATATGAATCATTCCCCAATTCCTAAATGGTCAAAGGATATGAACAAGTAGGTTTTCAATGAAGAAATCAAACTATATATAGTCATATGAAAAATTGTCTAAATCATTATTGATTAGAGAAATACAAATTAAAACAATTTTGAGATATCTCAAATCTATTGAATTAGTTAACATGATAGAAGGAGAAAATAACAGTTATGACTATAACAGTTATGACTATATGTAATTTGATTTTTTCATTGAAAAACTGCTTGTTCATATCTTTTGACCATTTATCAATTGGAGAATGAATCATATTCTCATAAATTTGACAAAGTTCTCTACATATTTGAGAGATGAGACTTTTTTCCCAACAAATTGTCTATAAAATTTCCCCCAAGTTTTTGCTTTCCTTCTAATCTTGGCTGCATTGGGTTTTATTTGTAGAAACTTTTTAATTTAATGTAATCAAAATTATCCATTTTATATCTTACAATGCTCTCTCTTTTTTATTCATAAATTCTTCTTGTATCCATAAGTCTAATAGGTAAAGTGTTTGATGTTCTTCTAATTTCCTTATGCTGTCTCCTCACAGACCAGAGCATAGGCCAGTAGATCTGTTAACACACCTCTCCTTAGATCATACCATCTTGGAAAAACTGAAAATTTATAGACTTCCAGAACTAGCTCTGAAAACAGCAGCATGAAAAACCTGAAGCTTGGGGCCATCTCCACCCAGAGAGCAGAGTGCAACTTTAACATAAAGTTAAAAGAAATAGGCCAGAAATAGGCCAGAAAAATGAGCAAACAACTGCTGTTGAACGACTTCAACAGCAGTAAAAGAACCTGACAAGAGAAGTTATGATGATGACAGGGAAGTTCAAAACACAAACTCAGAAGACAACAAAGTCAAAACCCCAATACTCAAAGCCTCAAAGAAAAATGTGAATTGGTCTCAGGTCCAAAAAAGAATTCCTGGAAGAGTTCGAAAATAATTTTAAAACTCAAATAAGAAAGGTAGAGGAAAAATTAGGAAAATAAATGACAGTGACACAAGAAAATCATGAAAAAAGAGTCAACAGGTTGGTAAAGGAGGCACAAAAAAATACTGAAGAGAATAATACCTTAAAAATCAGACCAGGTGAAAAGATAAAAGAGGCATAAAAATCCACTGAAGAGAAGAATGCCTTAAAATACAGAATAGGCCAAATGGAAAAGGAGGTATAAAGCTTACTGAAGAAAATAATTCCTTAAAAATTAGAATTGGGCAAGTGGAAGCTAAGTACTCTATAAGACATCAAGAAATAAAAACACAAAATCAAAAGAATGAAAAAATAGAAGACAATGTGAAATATCTCATTGGAAAAACAATTGACCTGGAGAACAGATGAAGGAGAGAGAATTTAATAATTATTGAACTACCTGAAAGCCATGTTCAAAAAAAGAGAAAAAAAATCATCTTTCAGAAAATTATCAAGGAAAACTGTCCTGATTTTCTAGAACCAAAGGGTAAAATAGAAATGGAAAGAATTCATTGATCACCTCCTAAAAGAGATCCCCAAATGAAAACACTCAGGAATATTATAGTCAGATTCCAAAGCACCCTGGTCAAGCACAGGATATTGCAAGCAGCCAGAAAGAACCAGTTTAAATATCATGGAACCAGTCAGGATAACACAAGATTTAGCAGCTTCTACATTAATGGATCAGAGGGCTTCAATATGATATTCCAGAGGGCAAAGAAGCTAGCATTACAACCAAGAATCCAACAAAACTTGAGTATAATCCTTCAGGTGAAAACAGATTTTAATGAAATAGAGGACTTTCAAACATTCCTGATGAAAAGACCAGAGCCAAATAGAAAATTTGATTTTCAGGGGGTGGAACCAAGATGGCAGAGTAAAGGCAGAAACTCACTTGAGCTCTCCCCCAAATCCCCCCAAATACCTTTAAAAATTACTCTAAACAAATTCTAAAGCAGCAGAACCCACAAAAAGACAGAGTGAAACAAATTTCCAGCCCAAGACAACCTGGAAGATCGATAGGAAAATTCCTGAGAGAGGAATGCAGTGCAGCACAGGCTGTACCAGCATAGGCCAGGCCCCGGTGAACCCAGAGCAAGCCTCAGGGGTCTGAATCACTGACAGCAGTCATAGTTTCTAGACTTCTCAGCCCACAAACACCAAAGACAACTTAGAAGGTCAGTAGGAAAAGTCTGTCAGACCTCAGTGAAAGAGGAGCACCAGTCTAGCTTAGGTTGTACCAGCACAGACCAAGTCAGAAGGAGATTACAGGGACCTCTTTTCTAGCACTGAGGCAGGACTCTATTGCTTTGCCCATACTTGGATCTGGGTCACAGTCCTGGGTGGCAGTCCCAGGGCAAAAAGGAGCACTAGCACACAAGAGCTTCTGGCCACAGTGGAGTGGGGAACCTCCTCCCAGTTCCAAGGCAGAAAAGAGTGCTTGTGGTCACTCATGCACCAGAACACAGGCCAGGAAAGGAGTACACACCTCGCCTTTGATCATACCACATTGGAAGAACTGAAAATTTACAGGTCCTTAGAAGTACCTCTGAAAACAGCTGCACAAAACCCCTGAAGCTTGGGACATTACACCTTCCACAATGGAAGCAGAGCTCTACCTTAACAAAGACTTTAAAAGTCAAGTAATTGGCTGGGAACATGAGCAAACACAGTAAAAAACCTCAGGCTATAGCATCTTACTTTGGTGACAAAGAAGATCAAAACATACAACCAGCAGAAGACAACAAAGTCAAAGTTCCTACATCCATAGTCTCCAAGAAAAATATAAATTGGTCTCAGGCCATGGAAGAGCTCAAAAAGGATTTTGAAGAGCAAGTAAAGAGAAGTAGAGGAAAAACTGGGAAGAGAAATAAAGTAATGCAAGAAAATCATGAAAAATGAGTCAACAGCTTGCTAAAGGAGACCACCAAAAATACTGAAGAAAATAACACCTTAAAAAAATAGACTAGACCAAATGGCAAAAGAGGTCCAAAAAGCCAATGAGAAGAATGCCTTAAAAAGCAGAATTGGTCAAATGGACAAGGAGGTCCAAAAGCTCACTGAAGAAAATAATTCCTTAAAAATTAGAATGGAGCAAATGGAAGATGATGACTCTTTGAGAAATCAAGAAATTGTAAAACAAAACCAAAAGAATGAAAAAATATAAGACAATGTGCAATATCTCATTGGAAAAACAACTGACCTGGAAAATAGATCCAGGAGAGAGAATTTTAAAATTATAGAACTACCTGAAAACCCTGATTAAAAAAAGAGCCTCAACATCATCTTTCAAGAAATTATCAAGGAAAACTGCCTTGATATTCTAGAACCTGAGGGTGAAATAGAAATTGAAAAAATCCACTGATCACCTCATGAAAGAGATCCCCAAAGGAAAACTCCTAGGAATATTATAGCCAAATTCCAGAGTTTATAGATCAAGGAGAAAATACTGCAAGCAGCCAAAAAAGAAACAATTCAAGTATTGTAGAACCACAATCAGGATAGCAGAAGATTTAGCAGCTTCTACATTAAAGGATCAGAGGGGTTGGAATATGATATTCCAAAAGTCAAAGGAACTAAGATTAAAACCAAGAATCATCTTCCCAGCAAAAGTGAGTTTAATCCATGAGGAGAAAAAATTGACATTCCATGAGGAGAGGAGTTTAATGCATTCTTGAGAAAAGATCAGAGCTAAATAGAAAATTTGACTTTTAAATGCATGACTCAAGAGAAGCATGAAAAGGTAAACAGGAAAGAAAAATCATAAGGGACTTATTAAAATTGAACTGTTTACATTCCTACATGGAAAAGTGATATTTGTAATTTATGAGACCTTTCTCAGTATTAGGGTAGTTGGAGGGAATATATACATATATAGACAGAGGACAAAGGATGAGTTGAATATGAAGGGATGATATGTAAAAAGATAAAACTAAGGTGTGAGAGAGTACTGTACTTGGAGGAAGAAAAAGGGAGAGGCAGAATGGGGTAAATTATCTCACATAAAAGAGGCAAGAAAAAGCTTTTACAGTAGAGGGGAAGAGGAGGGAGGTGAGAGGGAATGAATGAATTTTACTCTCATCAGATTTGGCTTAAACAGGGAATAACATAAACACTCAATTGGGTATGGAAATCTATCTTACCCTACAGGAAAATAGGGGGAAATGGGGTAAGACAGGGGGATTATAGAAGGGAGGGCAGACTGTGGGGGAGGATAATCAGAAGCAAATACTTTTGAGGAGGGACAGGGTCAAAGGAGAGAATAGAATAAACAGGAAGGCAGGATAGGATGGAGGGAATTATAATTAGTCTTTCACAGCATGACTATTATGGAAGTGTTTTGCATGACTACACATGTATAACCTATATTGAATTGTTTGCCTTCTCAATGTGGGGGGGTGGAGAGGGAGTAAGGGGGAGAATTTGGAACTCAAAGTTTTAAAAATGAATGTTAAAAATTGTTTTTTACATGTAACTGAAGAAAAAATAAATTACCAAATAAAAAGTGGGGAAAAAAAGAAAATTTGACTTTCAAATACAAGACTCAAGAGAAGCATAAAAAAGTAAACAGGAAAGAGAAATCATAAGGGATTCTATAAGGTTAAACTATTTACATTCTTATATGGGAAGATGATACGTGGAAATACTGAGAACTTTCTCATTATTAGGGCAGTTATGAATATACACAGACAAAGGGCATGGGTATGAGTTGACTATGATGGGATGATATCTAAAAAAATTTGAGGTTAGAAAAAGGGATTACTATGATCAGATGATATCTAGAAAAATAAAAATAAGGGGTAAGAGGAGTTCACTGGGAGAAAGCTCTGATCTTTTCTCAAGAATGCATTAAACTCCTCTCCTCATGGAATGTCAATTTTTTCTCCTCATGGATTAAACTCACTTTTGCTGGGAAGATGATTCTTGGTTTTAATCCTAACTCCTTTGACTTCTGGAATATTGTATTCCAACCCCTCTGATCCTTTAATGTAGAAGCTGCTAAATCTTCTGCTATCCTGATTGTGGTTCCACAATACTTGAATTGTTTCTTTTTGGCTGCTTGCAGTATTTTCTCCTTGATCTATAAACTCTGAAATTTGGCTATATTATTCCTAAGAGTTTTCCTTTGGGGATCTCTTTCATGAGGTGATCAGTGGATTTTTTCAATTTCTATTTCACCCTCAGGTTCTAGAATATCAAGGGAAGGGAGAGGTAGAATGGAGTAAATTATCTCACATAAAGTAGGTGAGAAAGGGCTTTTATAGTGGAAAGCAAGATGGGGAGGGGTTGCAGACAATTTGTGAACCTAAATCTCATCAGAATTGGTTAAAAAAAATAATATACATACTTAGTTGGTTATAGAAATCTCTCTTACCCTACAAGGAAGTAGGAGGGGAGAGGGATTAGAGAATAGGGGCAATGATAGAAGGGAGGGTGGATTGGAGGAGGCAGTGGTCAAAAGCAAAACATTTTCAGGGAGGAACAGGGGTGAAAGGAGAGAGAGGATAAACGGGAATAATAGGATGGAGGTAAATACACAGTAATCATAACTGAAAATTTTTTTACAGCATTTCTGTAATAAAGGCCTCATTTCTCAAATTGAGAACTGAATCAAATTTATAAAAATACAAGTCATTTACCAATTGACAAATGATCAAAGGACATATCCTTTGAAAACTGGCAGTTTTCAGAAGAAATTAAAGCTATCTAGAGTCGTGAAAGAATGCTCAAAATCACTATCGATTAGAGAAACACAAATTAAAACAACTCTGAGGTACCACCTCATACCTATCAGATTGGCTAATATGACAGAAAAGGAAAATGATAAATGTTGGAGGAGTTGTGGGAAAATTGGGACACTAAAGCACTGTTGTTGGTGCTTTGTTCTCAAAGAAGACCAATGACATCATGTGGATGATGGTTTAACTTGTAAATTGGCTATGAGTGGGCCAGAGCTACACAAAGTCATCAGTCTTACTCTGTCCTCCAGAGTCATCAAAGTCCAGTGGCAAGACAAAGGTAAAGATAACTGACGATGGTCCAGGATTCAGTGGAGTTGTGAACTGATCCAACCTTTCTAGAGAAAAATTTGGAACTATGCTAAAAAGCTATAAAACTATTTCTTTGATCTATCAGGGACATAGATCCAGTAATGGTATTGCTGGGTCACAAAGTATACATATTTTAATAGTTTTTTGGGAATAGTTCTAAATTGCTTTCAAGTATTGCTGGACCAGTTCACACAATCAACAGGGCACTAATGGTACCTGTTCTCCCATAGCTCCTCTAGTATTTGTCATTTTACTGTTTTACCAATTTTCCCAACCTGATGAGTGTGAGATGGAACCTCAGAGTTGTTTTAAATTGAATTTCTCTAATTATTATTTAGAGACTTTTTTCATTTGGCTATTGGTAGTTTAGATTTCTTTCTCTGAATGCGGTCTCATTTTATTTTTGACCATTTGTCAATTGGGGGAATGGCTCTTACTCTTATGAATTTGAATCTGTCCCTTATATATTTTAGCAATGAGACCTTTTATGCATGTTTATACTGAAAGTTTGATTTTTTTCAGGATTAATTTGCTTAAGGAAGTAAATATAAAAATGAGTGGGGTAGATTAATAAAAAAAATTAAGAACTAAACCAAGAACCTTCTACTTAGTTATTTTATCATACCTCCAATGACTTGTAAATGGTTTTTTTTTATCATGGTTTCTATTTGGATTATTTCATTGTCTTAAGTTGAAATAGAAGTATCCTAACAAATGAGAGAAATACAAATCATGTGGAACTAGGCTAGTGTGTAAGTAAATCATTATAGTAAACTAGGAATATACTCAATTATTAGTTTTGTATCTAAATTCTGAAAATTTATATTTTTTCCAAAAGTTTTTTTAATTCAATTTTATTTTTATTTTCAGTTCCAAATTCTCTCCCTCCTTCCACCTCTTCCTTTACCTATTGAGAAGGCAAGAATTACAATATCCATTATACATATGAAGTCATGCAAAATATTTTTGTGTTAGTTATGTTAAAAAAAAGAAAAAGAAAAAAGGGGTAAAATATAGTTTAATATGCACCCTGAGTTCATCAGTCCTTTATCTGGAGGTGAATGGCATGTTTCTTCATGAGTCCTTTGGAATTATGGTGGTTCAATGAGTTGACTAGAGTTACTAAGTCTTTCATAGTTGATTATTTTTATAACATTGCTATTATTGTGTACTGTCCTGGTTCTACTCACTTCACTCTGCACTAGTTTATATAGGTCCTCCCAGGTTTTTCTGAAACTGTCCTATTCATCATTTCTTACAACAACAGTATTTTATCACATTCATATATCATAACTTGTTTAGCCATTTCTCAGTTTCCAGTTTTTTGGCACCACAAAAACAGCTGTTGTAAAAATTTTTTGTACTTATGGACCTTTTTCCTTTTTCTTTGATCTCTTTGGTATATAGACCCAATAGTGGTTGGTAAGCTGGATCAATGGCTATTTATTCACAGTTTTATAGCTTTTTAGTCACAGTTCCAATTGTAGTTCAGTTTTTTCAGTTGTGTCTGACTCTTTGTGACCCCATTTGCAGTCTTCTTGGCAAAGATACTAGAGTGGCTTGCAATTTCCTTCTTCAAGTCATTTTACAGATGAGGAAACTGAGGCAAACAGGGTTAAGTGACTTGTCCAGGGCCACACAGCTAGTAAGTATTTGAGGCCAGATTTGAATTCAGGAAGATGAATCTTCCTGACTCCAAGCCTGGCACTCTATCCACTGCACCACTTAACTGTCCACATAGGTCCAAACTGCTCTCCAAAATGGTTGGACTGGTAGTGCACAGCTTTACCAACAGTAGTACATTAATGTACATATTTTCTTACATTTACTCCAGCATTTGTCATTTTCCTTTTCTGTCATCTTAGGCAATCTGATGAATGTGAGATTGTATCTCAGAATTTTCATTTGCATTTCTCTAATCATTAGTGATTCAGAGCATTTTCTCCATAAGATTATTGATAGCTTTGATTTCTTCCTCTGAAAACTGCCTGTTATATCCATCCCTTCAGCATTTATAAATTTGGAAATGACTTTTTTTATATAAATTTGACTCAGTTCTCTATATATTTGAATAAGACCTTTATCAGAGAAACTTCCTGTAAAATCCCCCCCCCCCCCCCAGTTTTCTTCTAATTTTGGCTTTATTGTTTTTGTGGTACAAAAACTTTTACGTGATCAGAATTATCCATTTTACCTCTCTGTCTCTTGTTGATTTGTGAACTCTTCCCTTATCCATAGATCTGACAGGCAATTTCTTCCATGTTCCTCTAATTTGCTTATGATATATCCAAATCATGTACCCATTTTGAGTTTATCTTGGTATATGATATATGGTCTATGCTCAGTTTCTGCCAGACTACTTTTCAGTTTTCTTGGCAGTTTTTGTCCAATAATGAGTTCTTGTCCCAATAGCTGAGATTTTTATGTTTATCAAACATTAGGTTATTGTATTATTTACTTTTGTATGTTGCATACTATGAAAAATGATTCTCAGAGCTTCCCTCACCCCAGCCAGCTTCCTGCTCTAAAGTTCTTCAGAAGGACATTACTGATAATGAGACTACATAGAGTCTTATCCTGGTCAAACTCCTACCCAGGCCTGAATTGATTTAATCTGCCCAGTCTTGGGTGGAGACAGATTGTTCTGCCTAGATAGCCCAGGGCTAACATGGTCTGGTTGGAGGGTGGTCTGATAGAACAGGTATTTTCTCTGGAGGTAGAATGAAAAGGTATTTTACCAGTATTAAGTGACCTAAATCATGTACTCAATTTTAGTATAGCCTACCTCTCAGTGTGTTGACCAGAGTTGATTGGCATCCCTTGGGAACACCTACTCTTTGAAGGCTATATAAGTGTACCCCCAAATTCCAAATCAAGCCAGTTCTGGACTGTAACTCCCCTGCAATGTACGTCATGCCAGCTTGAGAGAAATAAAAAGTGGACACACGACCTAAATTGTTTGTTTCTTTCCCAGAACAAACTGTTTTTGGGGTTGACGGTACCTAGTCTATTCCATTGATCAACCATTAGCATCATTGATGCTAATCATTGAGGAATGAATACAGGTAGATCAACTCCTGCCCTCATATTAGGGGACTTCAACATAGAGACTGATATTCCCTCAAACACACTAACATCCTAATTCCTCAATTGAGTTTCCCATGATTTAGTCTCCCAATCCCTCTTAGTTACACAAAGAAATGATCATATCCTTTATCAGAATTATAGTCTTTCAAAGTTGTTTTTTCAAATGCTTTTACTGATATTCTCTTTCTTACATCATCATAGTATACCTATATATCCAACTCCCTTCCCCCCCAAGAGCTATCCCATGACTAATAGTAATTTTTTAGAGAAAAAAAGTCAGCCTAATTGATCGATACATTGAAAAAGACTCAAAACACATGCAATGTGTAATATCTATGGACCTCCTGCCTCTACCAAGGAGTAGGTTGGGTTTCTTCTCAGATTCTTCATTTGAGTCTCACTTGATATTTATAATTTTGTTACATTTACTTTTGATTTTTTGGTGTCATTCTTTCCATTTACATTGTTATATTTACTGTGTATAGTTTTCTTGGTTCTGCTTACTTCACACTGTATCAGTTCATATAGATCTTTCCATGTTTCTCTGTATTCACCACACACCTAATTTCTTACAGTGCAGTAGTATTCCATTACTTTCATGTACTATAATTTTAGCCATTTCCCAACTGATGGACATCCACTTTGTTTTCAATTCTTGGCTATCTCAAAAAGTGCTGCTATAAATATTCTGGAGTGTATGAGCACTTTTTTCTTATCAATGGCTTCCTTGGGGTATAAGCCTAACAACAGAGATTCTGCTTCAAAGGGTACAGACATTTTAGTCACTTTGCATAATTCCAAGCTGTTTTCCAAAACAGTTATATCATTTCACCATTCCACCAAGTTGTTTCTCTTTTAGATACAATTGACACTTCTGGCTGATAGCATTAGAGAGAGAGAGAGAGAGAGAGAGAGAGAGAGAGAGAGAGAGAGAGAGAATGAGAATATGTTGTAAGGGCTTTGTTGTTTGTTCTTTCATTTTGATAAAGATTGGAATTATGGCCTTTTAAGCTTTGGGAGATCAGGAGAGCAAGTCACCATCTAGAAGATCTGATCTCTACTGAAGGAGATGTACTAGAATTTGCAGCCAGGAAGTCTAGCTCTAAGGCATCTAAGGGGAAGGTGAGAAGTGATCAGAAGATCACTGGGCCTAGAAAGACCCAGCCAAATAGTAGCTGAAAGAAAGATTCATCCAGCAGGAATGCTACATTTGGGATATGAAATTGATGGGAGCAGTAGAATCTCTATAAATCTGAATCTACTTTCCCTAGGGACCAAAGTGGAATGTGGCTCATGTTATCCCTATGCCCCACCTTGTAGGGGGAATATTTTTCTTTTGTTCTTGCTAAATCTTTGAAATAACAATCCCTTTGTAAAAGGTAATCAATATTAATTGTTTAAATAAAATCGAAATGCTAGTCATTAGCAGCTAACGGGGGGGGGGGGGG